>NW_018222382.1:7819-11740 GCF_001263595.1 Phalaenopsis equestris
CCCTACAATTCTATTAACATTTTTAGTGACCATTGGTTCTAGTAAAGCAATGATCCAGAGTTTATACATCCTATTGAGAGCTGGATTCTATTAAGGGATTTAAAATGTGCTAATCCCCTAACATTCCAACATATTAGATTCATTAACCAATAGAGGTGGATTTTCCTATTCTCCTAGTTCTAATAGTACTAGAAGAAAGAGGGGGGACATCCTCCAAAGAAGATGAAGAGGGGAGTAGATTCCTTAATTCTAAAGGCAATTTCTTCTTTTTTGTTTTCTGGACTTGCCAACCATCTTCAAGATTTTTGGCTAGTTGCAAAATCAAAGGGTCTTCCTCTGGTAACTCAATAACTGTTATCTCTTGATCAGCAAGGAGTGTAGGATGTGCAGTACAAAGGGTTTGTTCAATTTGAGTAGAATGTGGCAGGAGGTGAAGTTGCTCAGTTAATGGTTCATGGATATTTTGGGGATTTGGTACCTCACCCTCTTTTGCCATATCTTGGGGTAGCTCTAGTTTAGTGTCATCATGGGCCTTAGTCCCTGGCAACTCAGAAACATTAACAGCACATTCAACAGCAGTTGGCAGCTCAGTGTCATGTGATTCAAATTCCTCAGGATGAGGTATGGGAATCTTCTTTCTGAGGTTGGTATGAAGTCTAAAGCATTTCTCATCAGTGCGACCAAACATAACTCAATGATGGCAATAGTAAGGTCTTTATTCAGCTATGATTTTTTGTCAATATCCACTATGCTCAATGCCTAACCAAATTTCCTCCACAGCTGGTAAAGTGATATTTATTTCAACCAAATTTCTAGCTACTGATATTTTGGCTACAGAAGGTCTAGATAAGTTGAAAGTGGGGGCATCCAATTTCAGAGGTCTTCCCAAAGCCTTGCCAATGTTGAAGAGGACTTTGTGGTTGAAAAAGTGTAGTTTAAGTCTAGGTAACTTAAACCAAATGGGGACAATGGGAAGTTCTTTGTTGGGATCAAAATCAGGAGTCCACTTTAAAAGCCTCATTGAGATTCCTTCAATCAAGATAGATTATTTAGAAAAAATTCTAGCATAGTCTTCCTCGCTTGAGAGATTAATAAGTGTGTACCTACCATCAAGTAGGCCTACTTTTCAGGCCCCTTTGAATTTCAGTCCATCAAAATATCTTCTCACAGATTCCATCTTAGGATGGCCAAGTTGAAATTTACCAATTAAGGTGAGCTTTTGACATTCAGTAAGACCATTTAGGTCCTCTTCAGTAAAATAGATAGCCAATTTCCCACTTTACTTGCATATGGGTTTGAAGAGAGGGTCGTTACCCTCGTGATATTCTTGAGGAAAAACCAAATCATCAGGATTCTAAACTTTCTCCTGAACTTTCCCAACAATGTCAGTCTGACCCAAAGTTGTCAACTGCAAGTGAAATCCAAAAGAAACCAACCACACAGTAGGTAGGAGATTCCAAGCAACCAGTCAAACAAAAATAACAAGAAAATAGTGAGGCTAAGAAATGGAACAATGAAGAAAACCTTATCAGAGATAGAGTTGACCCTGAGTTGTCAACTGCCAGAGAAAAACCAAAAGCAAAACCAGCCCCACAGTAGGTAGAAGACAAACAAAATAGCAAAACAGTTGGCTAAGCAATGGAACAGTAAAAATTTGAAAAGCCAAAACCCAGGAAGATGTAAAAGCTTAGAGAATAGTAGAACTTGCAAGATCTAGTGATGAGAGGAAAAAAATCCAGTTGAAAGTAATGGGATAGTAAAGATTAGGCCATCTACAGCAGCGTTTTGAGCCATTCAGCCGAAACCCTAGCAGAGCAACATATGAACCAGCCGCCACCCATGGTTTTTTATATATATTTAATGCCCTTGCTACATTTGAAAGATGTATGATGGCAATTTTTTGTCATTTAATTGAAAAAGGGATTGAAGTCTTTATCGATGACTTTTTAATGTTTGGAACCTCATTTGACTCATGTTTAGAACAATTATCTAAAGTTGTTTAGAACAATTATCTGATGTTCTTAGGTGTTGTGATGAAACAAATTTAGTCCTTCACTAGAAAAAAAGCCAATTTATGGTAACAGGAAGAATTGTATTAGGTCATCAAATATAAAAAAATGGTATGGAAGTAGATCCTACTAAAATTCAAGTGATCGTTAATTTACCATATCCAAGAAATGTAAGGAAAATTAGGAGTTTTTTAGGACATGTTGGATTCTAAAAGCGATATATTAAGGATTTCTCTAAGATTGCTAAGCCTTTATGCCATTTACTGGAGAAAGATGCAATTTTCATATTTGATGAAGAATGCCTAAAAGCTTCTAAATTATTAAAAGAAAAACTAATCACTCCACCAATTATAATTTCACCAAATTGGGAAAAAACTGTTGAACTTATATGTGTTGCAAGTGATTATGCTATTGGAGCTCTTTTAGGACAAAGATATGATAAAATTTTCAAAGTTTTTTACTATGCTAGTAAAACTCTTTATGAAACTCAAATTAATTATACAACAACTAAAAAAGAGTTATTAGCAATAGTATATGCCTTTGTTAAATTTAGATCATATTTGATTGGAAATCATTGTATAGTGCATACAGATCATTCTGTTATTAAGTACTCAATGAAAATGAAGGATACTAAATAGAAACTTATAAGAGGAATTCTACTTTTACAAGAATTTGATTTTTAAATAATAGATCGGAAAGGAAATGAAAATCAAATTGCTGATTATTTGTCAAGGTTTGAATTAGAAAACCACTTTATTTTGAAAAAGAAATTAATGAACGTTTTCCAGATAAAAAATTGTTCACTATAAATGAGTGGTAAACGAGTGGTGTGTTCTGTGGTATGCTGACAATGTGAACTATATTATTGGTGATCTTAAACCCTATGTAATGACATATCAACAAATGAGGAAATTTATTTTTGAAGCTAAGACTTATTTTTGGGATGACCCATATTTATATAAACAAGGAAAGGATCTAATCATTAGAAGATGTGTACCATTAGAAGAAACCTATGAAATAATCCAAAAATGTCATAATTCTGATTTTGGGGGATATTTCGGTGTTGATAAAACAACATACAAAATTCTAAAATCTGGATTTTGTTGGCCTACAATTTTTAGAGATGTTAATACTTATATCAAAACTTGTGATAGATGTCAAAGAGTAGGCAATTTTTCAAGAAGAAATGAGATGCACCTCAATTATGTGCTAAAAGTTGAAATATTTAATGTTTTGGGATTAGATTTCATGGGACTATTTATACCATTATTCAAAAATTTATATATTCTTTTAGCAGTGGACTATGTATCCAAATGGATAGAAGCTGTTGCTTTACCTCGATGTGATGCTCAAAGTGTTGCAAATTTTTTTAAACAAACATATTTTGTAGATTTGGGATGCCGAGAGTTATCATTACTAATGGGGGAAGTCATTTCAGAAATGTCATTATGGAGAAGTTATTAACGAAATATCATATAAATCATAGGATTAATATTGCTTATCATCCTCAGACAAGTGTTTTGGATGAATTATCCAACCTAAAAATTAAAAGAATTATGGAAAAAAATGTGAATCTAATAAAGATAGATTGGTCAGTCAAACTTGACTATGCTTTGTGGGCTTATAGAACTGCATATAGAACTCCTATAGGAATATCCCCATTAGGTTAATATTTGGGAAAGCTTGTCTCTTACCAGTTAAACTTGAGCTTGAAGCATATTGGGGTATTAAAGAGTTCAATTATAATTTAAAAGTTGCTGGTGAGAAAAGATTGTTACAATTAAATGAGCTTGAAGAGATAAGGAATTATCTTATGAGAGTGTTACGATTTATAAAGACAATTTATAAAGAAAAGATGATCATGTGGTATGATCGAAGGATTCTTACCAAAAATTTTGAGCCAGGGCAACAA
>NW_018222382.1:11970-16061 GCF_001263595.1 Phalaenopsis equestris
AGCACTGGTTACGTCGGGCTGACGACGTAAAACCAAGCACTTTGTGTTTTTGCTTTGATTGTTGTTTTGAGTCTGATTAAGAAATTTGGGGTAGTATTTTTGAGTTTATTATGTGCTAGTCATGATTTTTAGACTTTATTTAGTGACATAGACATGTTAGAATAAGAATTTGGACGATAAGTTGACTAGTAAAAAAATCTGCACTGGCACTTATGCGCCAGATCTGATGCTTAAGCATGACAATTTAATCACATGTGCAAATTTCAATTTCTAGAAGGTGTTACTACAATTTAGTTAGAATAAATTTAGTTGGAATAAACGTGTCTTGAAAGTTTCTAGTTGTGCCTAGATGTTATGAGGGGGAATTAGGCCTTTAAATAGAAGGCGTTTATGAAGGAATTTCATCCAGATTTTTTTTAGCCCTAAAACTCTAAAAAAGAGAGATATTTAGAGAAAATGTCTTCATGGGAGATGGATTTGAAGAAGAAGGAAGAAGACATGAGGAAGAATTTCGTTAGTCAAAGTGCACAGAAGATGTATAACGGTTTCTTAGCCGTTAGTATTGAAGGGATATCAAAGAAGATCAACAAGATGGAGAATACTATATCTGTATTAGAGACTAAGGTTCTTGAATTGCATGCTCATCTAGAACATATTAAGTGGCAACTTAGGATGCAATTCATTCATACCAATTATGTAGAGGAAGTGGATAAGACAATGTTCCTTAAGCAAAAGTGGATCGAAGTTGATAGTATTAAAGCTCGTCACCACTGTCCGTCTTACCAACTCTATATTCCTAGAGAGACTAGTGAGAGACAAGAATTCATTTCTTCTAATGAAGAGTGGCATTAAGTTAAGTGTTAGGAATTGTGTGTTTTGAGTCATGTTTTTAAGTGTGCTAGTGTTTATGTCTTGTGTTTGGTGTTTTTGTCACTTATGTGCTTAATTGTAAATGTGTGTAAGTATTTTGAACTTAGGAAAATTTTCTCATCCAAGACTATTCGGAGAGAGAACTAAGGGTTAAATGTGTTTGTACTTATTTGTGAATTAATATAAGTTTGTTTTGTGAAAATTTGTGTTATTTTTAGCCTCCAAATGAATTAATTGTTATGGAGAATTTTGAGAGAGAAGATAGTTATAGGAAGTAAAAATAGTCATTTAAGTGCTATCAGATCATTTAGGGGTGGTTTACTTAGGGTAATAGTGCATTTTACTTAAAATAAAAAAAAATTCAAAAATTGTGCACTGGCGCCTAAGCACCACATCTCGTGCTTAAGCGCACGAGCTAACTCGAGAGGAAGGTGCCTAAGAACCACTTACCCGCGCTTAAGCACTGGTTTGCGAATGGTTAAAAGTGAGTTTTAGGTCTGAAAATACCATTTTTAACGGCTCCTATCGTCTTCTCCAACTCAAGTTCACAATTTTGAGGGCTATGACAAGTGGAATTTGAAGATTTCCTGGTAGAATCGAGTGAGATTTGCAAGAACCAAGTTTCTTGAGGTAAGAGCTTTACTTCGAAGCAAAAATTTTGGATTTTCACCATATATTTTAAGTACATTTGGAAGATTTTGAAAATTTACTATTCATGGTGAAATTTAAGAAAAATCTATGGAAATTGCTTGGAAAGTTTAGTTACTGCTTTTAAAAGTTTAGTTTAGAGATTTAAACTTAATTTTTAAAGTTATTTTTGGAATTTATCAAATTTGTAGAATGACACCAAGAAACAAGGAGCAAAGGAAAAAGCCCATTTGATTTGAACAAATTTGTCAATTCAACAGCTCATGATCGATATAATGACACTCTACAGTCACGAAATTTAATGATGCTCTACAGTCATGAAAATTGATTAAGGAGCGATGTCTTAAGAGTGCAAGTGGAGATGTAGATGACCTGATAGTCCGCCAATAGTGGGAACAGTTCTGTTTAAGGAGCGATGTTTTAAAAGTGCAGGTGGACATGTAGAAGACCTGATAGTCCGCCAATAGTGGGAACAGTTCTGTTGTTTCTCTATTCTCATAGTGATTTCTATTGTAAGGGAGTTTTATGAAAATCTCCCAGAGGTTGTGGACGATCGAGTTATGGTTCGAGGGAAGTTGGTACCTATTACTCCAGATGTAATCAACTTGTTTTACCATTTACCACCGGTGACTTCATGTTTTTTATGCAATTATAGTTCTATGGATGTGGAGTTAGATGATATTATTCCATACTTGACTATTGGAAGAGAACTTTGGAAGATTACCAATGAGAAGAGAGTAAAATTCCTAACTTCAAAGTTATGTGCAACTTCAGAGGCGTGACACTATTTCATTTATGCTCATCTGCTTCCAACTAATCATCTCAGTGAAGTGACCAGAGAGAGCAACGTTGAATTATTTTATTTAGGAGAGAGAGCCCATCAACATAGGGGCTTTGATCTATCACACTATCATCAGTTCTGGTACAGCTGCTACTACTTCAAGTGTGGAATTTGCTTCCTTGATATTTTCTTTATTCGAGCAGGCTAGAGTGAAGTATGATAGTTGGGAGGAGAGACTGGAGTAAAGTATGATTGTTGGGAGGAAGTTCTGTTGCATTTAAAGCCCATTACAAAAGTGAATGTGAAGACTTATTTGGAGTATTTGATTTTTGGCTGGAGAGGAGGATTTTCTAGAAGTTATGGATTAGAGGCGTTTGTTGCATCTACCTCTGCTCCATCTTCATCTATACCATCTACTTAACGTGCTTCTACATCTAGAGGTGATACCAAGACTCGAGATGAGTTATTGCAGAAGATGAAGGATAATATCAATTTTATTGCTGATAAGTTACAAAATTTAAAGCGTTTTGCAGATCATACTAATAGATATAATAAAAGGAAGAGTGATTATGAAGAGAAATTTCACTCATCTTTGGAGAGCCAAATTAGAGGTGAACCAGGAGTGCAATTTCCTCCATATCCTTGATATCTAGATTATGAGCCTATAGAAAAATGGTACAGTGGTGATTCTGAGGACGAAGAGTAGAGCTGAGAGATTCATTTTATGATTATAAGATGATATGAACTATGTGGTCTAAGCTTGCTACTATCTGTATGTTATTTTGGACTTTTATGTTTTATTATTACTAAGATGTTTCTGGTAGTTAATATTTTATTTTTAAATTTTTGGGTTGTAATTGTTGTTTTGTATTTAGTACTGTGATTTAGTTAGTTTAAAACTTAACTTAATTTCATATATGTTATAAAGTAGAAAATCTTGCTAGCTGTATTTTTCTTTTATCATGTTAGTGTGTTTTTTGCTTTTATAAACAATGTGTAGAAGTCTATTTCAATCTCTACATGTTAAACTAAAATAAAATGTTAGAAAATTTGATCAAAATTAATTTTACTCCTGTCTTTAGTTTTATAATTATATAATTAGGCTGTAAAAATTTTTGTTAGCATGTTATTTCAAATTTTATTTCCCGCCTACATAATTCTCTGATGTTAAACTCTTTAATCTGTTAAAAATTTAAGTTTTGGGGGATGAAAAATATTTTCAAAACTGGAACTTTATTTGTTCTCAATCGTACTAGAAGTGAATTTGAATTTAAATGAAAAAATGATTTTGTATATGAAGTTATATTAGGGAAGTAAAATTCAATTTTAGAAATGAGTATAAAAATTTAGTTAAAATTTTAAGTAATGAAGAAAACTTTAAGTTAAAATCTTTTTGTATAGAATATGATTAATATAAGTGACTAGCTTTAGTTGGAAAATTTGTATTTTTGAGAAACTTAGATAACTTAAACATGTATTTTTAATACTTAAATTTCTTTTATTAAAATGATTTTCAAAACTATTATTATATCTATAAGTAAAAGTTTTATATCGAGACTTTACTTTAAGAAAGGAGAAGTGGAATTCAAAATCATTGAAGGAGTATCAAAATATAGTAATCCTTCTCTGAAAAAAAAAAGAAAAATAAAAAGAAAATGAAAAAGAAAAAGAAAAGAAATGTAAGGGAAGAGAAGCTTGAGGATTAGTGTCTAATCAAAAATTGGTTCTACATTTGATCTTTTTAAAGTATAAGACTTGATAAAATCTTAAGCTTATAAATATAATATAGTAA
>NW_018222382.1:16250-39052 GCF_001263595.1 Phalaenopsis equestris
CATATATATTTGGTTTTTAAAGATTGAAGTGTCACTTAAGGACAAGTAACATTTTAAGTTTCGGGAATTTTGGTACACCCAAAATATATAGTGTTTTTAGACACTTTTTTTACCTATTTTTGACATATTGCACTTTAATGGAAGGTATTTTTGTGTTTTTCTTGTAGATACAAGTAAAAATAAAGAAAAACAATTAAATGAGTGAAAGATGATCAAATTTGGAGCAAAAAGGTGAAAAATTGTGCAAAAGAGTTTTGGCACCTAAGCGCCGGTTAAATGTCAATGGCAGTTACAAGACGAGATCCCGCGCTTAAGTGTCAAAAACCTAAGCCTAAGGCCGCACCTAAGTGTCGAGATCCCACGCTTAAGTGTCAGTGGAAATTACTAGATGAGCAAAATCAGTTTTGACGAATGTTGAAGAGGTTTTTGATGCACCCGTTGGAAGGGAAGCTCGTTGCTTTTTTTCTTACTCGAATTGGAGCCATAAGGCTTTATCTATTTTTTCACTAGACAAAAAATACTTTGCTGAACTTTAAAAATGTTCTTAAGAAAATTCTTGTTCTATTTATATTATGAGTACTAGAATTTTTATATTTTTTTTACAACATGCTATTTTTTCCATTCATTGTTCATCTTAATATAGTTTTCTTTATTATATTCATCTTAATAATTCCCTTAAGAAATCTTAATAATAATAAGAAAGAAGTATAAAGAAATAAAAATAAATAAGTACAAAAAACCTTAGTACTATAGAAAAATATTAGTACAATATTAGTATTATATTAGTATATAGTTTATACTATAAAGACTCTTACTAGTACTAGTAAGAGTACTAGAACACTTTTACCCTTTTTTACTATAAAGCTATAAAGATTAAATCTTCTAGTTTAGACTCTAATTTACTAGAATATATTAAATATACTGAGAATAGAAATAGAATCTCTAAGATTCAATTAGTAAAAATTAGTAAATATAAATATAAATAATAAATATATATAATATAAAATAAAATTGGAATATATTCATTCTATTAATTATTAATTTAGATATAATTAGATATAAATAATATATAATTTTTATCATGAAAGGATGCATATCTTGGGAAAATACATCGAATCAAGACACATTTTGAAGAGATCCCAAGGCACCTCTTGGAAAACTATAAAAGAAACTATAAAAGGAAGAAGAGAGGACATTGAAATGAGTCCTAAAAGTATTGGAAGGTTTTGAAAGTTCTCATTTGGGGAGTTAGTTTGGAGAGATTTTCAGGCACCACTTTATTTTTATTTTGTCCTTTTTATTGTTTAATTTTGAGTGATTGTAAAGAGAAGAGATTCAAAGGAACTTCAATAGTTTGGTGGAGAACTTGAGATAAGTTTTTACCTTTTTATTTTGAGACTACTTTTGGTTTTAGTTGAGACTTGTTGTTGGTTTGACAATGATTTCTACTTTTAAACTAAAGTGTGTTTTTTCTCTCCATGTATTCTAAGTAGTTTTCTTTATCTTTCTTCTTAAAATGATAAGTAATTAAGTTTTGGATGGAAGTTGTGGAGAGTATTGATCTTTAATGTTGATTTAAATCCATGCACTTCATTTACTTCTTGATTTGGCCAATCCAGATGTTAAAATTAGTTGTGAGAACATGTAAGAATCGGGTTGCTATTGTCTCAATCAACAATTGGAAAGAATAACATGAGGTTGTATGAATGAGACAGTAGTTCATATGAGTGAGTGCTAATAAATAAGGAAATATTCATTGATGGGTGTAGAGTTAGAGGACTTCAAAGTGACAGGTTAAAGCCCCAAACCTGATTTATTATTTTAGGTTCTGATACGAGAATGTTAGCCCCCAGGTGGAGGGAATCAAGGGAACTCTAGAGTGAGAGCTAGTATCTTCCCTATCTAGCTGGTCTTCAAGACTATTTAAACTTTAAATTAGCCAATGTTCTTTATAACATCTCTAGTGTGGGTAAGGAATATTATTGCTCTTATTTTGAAAAACACATTTTATATACTTCAACAACATAATTCTTATACTTATTACTGATTCATGATTAGAAGAAAGATATTTTCATATTAAGTACTTTTCTTCTACAAAAAATTTTGTTATATTTTTGTTGTTTTGTTAAAATATTAAAAATATAAAAAATAATTAAATTTTAAATTCCTGCAAAAATTGTTTTTAGATTTTTGTTGTTTCGTTAAAATATTAAAAATATCAAAAATATTTAAATTTTAAATTCCTGCAAAAATTGTTTTTAGTATATGTAATTATCTTTTTAAAAATAGAAAAACTTTCAAAAAAGTGCATATTGCATACTCTTCCCTGTGGGTTCAATGTGGGTTCAATATTCAGGTCTTAATCAAAAAGTCTTATATTACTTGATAACGATATGTATACTTGTGTATTATCCCAATATAAATACATATAAATTAAAAAGTTAAATTCTTATTTTTCTTCAAGATCTTTTTTTTTTGTTTTATTGCAAAATAAAGAAAAATAAGTGAAAAATACCATTAGAACTATTCTTATACTATGCATAACTATTAGGTAGGGGTTCAGTTATCCAACGATTTGCTAACTGCAGAGTTACAGTAGTAGGGGTTATTTCTCGTAATCTTAATCTTTTAAATATTGATAATGCCATAAGTTTAATGCTTGCACCTAAATCACATAAAGCTTTCCCATAAATCTGTCTTTTATTGCACATGGATTGTAAAGCTACCAAGATCTTTAATCTTTTCAGGAAGCTTCTTCTGAATTATCGCACTGTACTCCTCACTACGTGCAACAGTCTCATTATCTTCAAACTTCCTTTTTTGTTAAGAATATCCTTCATAAACTTTACATAGCTCGACATTTGTTCTAAGGCTTCAGCAAATGCAACATTAATTATAAGTTTCTTAAATATTTCCAGAAATTTTAAAAATTGCTTATCCAACTTCTGCTCACAAATTCTCTGAGGAAATGGAGGTGGTGGTTTTTTTAAATAAATTTTCAGCGGAGAAATAGGTCTCTCAAAATCTTTTGGAGTGTCCTCTTTTGATTCTTCAATTTCTTCTCTCTCTACTTAAATTTCTTTTTGAACCCTATCTTCAAACTCTCTTCCTTTTTTAAGTTGAACGTCTTTTACTTGCTCTTTATTCTGATCTTTTGGATTGTTCTGATCTTTTAGATTTGATTCAGTATTACTGGGAAGTGTTCCTTCGGATCTATTACTTAATGAACTTGTGATTTGCTTAAGTTGATTGTCAATATTTCTAATTGTAGCTCCTTGACTTTGTAATTGATTACCCATTTGTAACACCACTTCTTCTGTAGATAAATTCTTAACCTTAAATTGTGTTATTACTGTTAAAACCTGAAGGATAATTAGTTCTATAATTATTATTCCCTCTATTGTTCTAGTTCCCTAATGGGTTTACTTGGTTGTTCCCCCATTGTTGCTTTTTACCACCCTACTTGTTATTAATTAAAGTTGGGATGGTTCTTCCAACGTGGGTTATAATAATTTGAATATAGGTTATTCTGCTGATTATTTATGGAATTCAAAGTTTCTAATTATGCCTGAGAATCAACCATTTGGCCTAATGAATTCTCTTCAATCATGAAAATTGGTTGAGAAAAATTCATTCCAAATCGGTATAACTTCCTTCAAATTGCAGCAACCTGATTTGCTAACACACTAAATGCATCAGATTCATGAATATTGGCAATAATCTTAGAATTCACCCTCTCAGATGGCCATTAAAAATTATTAGTAGTTATTTATTCAATGAAAGCATAGGCGTCATGAAATGGTTTTAACATCAATTAACCAGTAGCAGCAGCATCGATAGTTGATCTAAGAGATGCAACTAATCTATTATAAAAAGTTTGAATTATTAACCAATCTGGTATAGCATGGTGTGGACACTTTCTTAAGAGTTCTTTAAATCTTTTCCGTGCTTCATAATAGATTCACCTTCAAACTAATTAAAAGATGTAATATCATTTCTAAGCTTTACAGTTTTTTATGGTGGAAAATATTTTGCAAGGAATTTTTGTGCTAAATCACCCCAGTTTCTGTTAGATCTAGGTACTAATGAATTCAACCACATCTTAGCTTTATCCCTCAGTGAGAAAGGAAATAACCTAAGTCTCATCTGATACATCATCGTATTTAAATGTGGCGCGCAATTCTAGAAAATTGGCAAGATGTAAATTTGGATCTTCAGTTGGTGATCCCCTAAACTGATTATTTTTTACCATTTGGATAATAGCATGTTTAAACTCAAATGAATTAGCCACTACTGTAGGTTTTTTAGTAGTACAATGAAGTTCATCTACAGTAGGGTTGGCATATTCTCTTAAAGGTCTAAAGTCTTGATGAATTTCAGCATTGTGATCTTTTTGGTTTGCCATTTTTGTAAATTTTATCTATTTTTCAAGATTTTTTTATTTTTTTTGTTATTCTAATTTTTCTAAGAGTTCTCTCTAATTCAAAATTGTAGGGCACTAGTCCTTTTTATCTATTTTTCAAGATTTTTAATTTTTTTTTGTTATTCCAATTTTTCTAAGAGTTCTCTCTAATTTAAAATTGTAGGGCACTAGTCCTTTAAAACCTGAACTACGCATACACTAACATAAAAAAAAAAATAAAACTAAACACACAAAATAAAATGCATTAACTTAAAATTTAAACAAGACTTTCTAAAAGTAAAAATTTATTTTTAAAACAATAGATTCTTTAGAATTTTCGCTTCACTTCCTCAGCAACAGTTCCAAAAACTTGATCCTGAAACTGCTTATATGCAATAATATAAGAATAATTCTGATTATATTTTTCACTTATATTTTTCTTATTTAGCAACAAAACCAAAAACTTGATCTTGAAGAAAAATAAGAATTTAACTTTTAATTTATATATATTGGGATACTATATAAGTATACGTATCGTTATCAAGTAATATAAGACTTTTTGATTAAGACCTGAGTATCGAACCCACCAGGAAGATATGTGATATGCACTTTTTGGAAAACTTTCTATTTTTAAAAAGATAATTATTTAAACTGAAAATGTTTTTACAGTAACGAAAGTTTAAATATTTTTGGTAATTTTAATTTTTTGACAAAAACAGAAGAAACTTAAAAAGATAACTTGAGTTTTTGTAGAGGAAAAGCACTAAATATGAAAATATCTTTCTCCTTATCATGAATCAGTAATAAGTATAGGAATTCTGTAATGAAAGTATGCATATTGTGTTGTGCCAAATAGGAGCAATAATATTCTTTACCCTTACTAGATATGTTGTAGAGAACATTGACTAATTTAAAGTTTGAATAGTTTGAAAGACTGGTTAGGCAGGGAAAATACTAGATCTCACTCTAAAGGTCCCCTTTTCCCCCCACTCGATTCTCTCACTTGGGGACTGACATCTTGTATCAGAACCTAAAACAAGAAACTAAGTTGCGGGCTTTAACCTGTCACTTTAAATTCCTCTAACACTACATCCTTCAATGAATATTTCCCTATATATTTGCACTCAATCATATGAACTACATTCTCAATCATACAACCTCATGTGATTCTTTCCAATTGTTGACAGAGACAATACTAGCCTAATTCTTACATGTTCTCACAACAAATTTTAACATCTGGATTGGCCAAATCAAGAAGTAAATGAAGTACATGGATTTAAATCACAACTTCTTTCAACATTAAAGATCAATACTCTTCACAACTTTTATCCAACACTTAGTTACTTATCATTTTAAGAAGAACGATAAAGAAATTTACTTTTTAAATCCATGGAGAAAAGAAAACCACACTTTAGTTTAAAAGTAGAAATCATTATCAAACCAACAACAAGTCTCAATTGAAACCGAAAGTAGTCTCAAAGAAAAAAAAGATAAAAACTTATCTCAAGTTCTCCATCAAACTCTTAAAGTTCCACTAAATCTCTTCTCTTTACAATCACTTAAAATAAACTAACAAAATGAATAAAATAAAAGTAAAAGTGGTGCCTGAAAATCTTTTTAACTAACTCCCCAATTTGATGAACTTTCAAAACTTTCCAAGTATTTCAGGACTCCTTTCAAAGTACTCTCTTCTTTCTTTTTTAGTTTTCCAAGAGGTGCCTTGGAAACTCTTCAAAAATTGTCCCAATTTGATGAATTTCCCAAAGAGATGCATCCTTTCGTGATGATTTTCGTCCATGGTGGCTATAACCACCTATTAAGCCAATGGGCGCCTCAAAAACCTCTTCAAAACTTACAGAAACCGACTTTACTTGTCTAATAACTGCCACTGGCGCTTAAGTGCGGGACCTCTAGTTCTTAGGTGTGGCCTTCTTTGTTTAATCGGCGCTTAAGCGTCGGTTCTGGTGCTTAGGCGCCAAAACTCATTTGCACATTTTTCACCTTTTTGCTCCAAATTTGATACTTTTTTACTTCTTTAAGCATTTTTCACTTTTTTATTTGTATCTGCATGAAAAACCCAAAAATACCTTCCATTAAAGCGCAATATCTCAAAAATAGGTATAAAAATGTGTCTCAAAATACTATATATTTTAGGTGTATCACACATCAAATGTGAGCAAAAGTCATTCAAACAGGATCATCAATGACACCTGATGACCCAAGGAAAATATATTGAGATTTTCATACCTATTTTATACTGTTTTTTATGATATTAGAATATTATTTCTAATCTCTCCGGTAAGTGTCAGCCTTGCTCGGCATTAATTAAAAAGGATGTCAATTTTGTTTGGGAAGAGAAATGCCAATGGGCCTTTGAGGACGTTAAGCAATATTTAATGACATCTCCTGCCTTGGCAGCCCCTATCCTAAGAAAACCATTAATTCTTTTTATCATAGCCTTAGGCGACTCTCCTGGAGCCCTATTAGCCTAAGTCAATGACAAAGGTAAAGAAAACGCATTCTACTACTTGAGTCACCGCCTAATACCGACGTAGATAAGGTATCCACCGATTGAGAAGCATTGTCTAGCCTTGATTATCATTGCTAAAAAACTTAGACATTACATGCTTTCTCATAAGATTGCCTTAATTTCAAAAGTTAATTTGTTGCAATATTTGATGACCCGACCAACACTCTCCGGACGTCAAGCAAGATGGTCGATGAATTTATTGCAATTTGATATAACTTTTGTTCCCCTCCGTGCTATCAAGGAACATATTTTTGCAAACTTCCTCGCCTCACACCCACTTCCAACTGGGTCCCATCTTAATAATGAACTATCAGATAAGCATGTACTACAAATGGAATTCTCCAGTACGCAATGCTGGGAAATGTACTTTGACGGAGCATCGTCAGCCAGAAAGGATAAAGGATCAGGCACAGTTATATTAGCCAAAGACGGTATTGGTTTTATCTTTATTACGCTAGATAAGGACAAGTTGAGGTTCTCATACCACTTGACAGAGCCATGTACCAAAAACGAAGCAGAATATGAAGCCTTAATTACCGGGTTGGAGCTGGCAATCTCAATGGATATAACAAACATTTCCATCTATGGTGACTCACAACTCGTCATCCAGCAAGTCACCAGACAGTATAAAATTTTAAATCCAAGATTAGTAGATACCATCAGTACACGTTGAAGTTGTTGGAATAGAATCCCAATGTAAGTTTCTACCAGATTCCTAGAAGAGATAATACCCATGTCGATGTTCTGATAAACTTTGCAAAAGAGTTGGCATGTCCCATGGAGGATTCAATTAATATTACAGTACAAGGAAGACAAGTTTTGTCTCGGATCAACCTCAAAATTCTACCTGTGCTTGGGAAAGAAGAAGAACTAATAATTACGATTGCAGATATCAACAAAGGTTGGCGCAAGCCATTAATAAAATATTTGTATGATGGAAAGCTACCAGAGGACAAGTCTGAAGCACATCACATTACAAAAAGGGCTATATCATACGCTCTAGTAAGTGATATCCTCTACAGGAGATCGTTCGACCATATGTGGCTACAATGTTTAAGCAAAATAGAAGCAAAGAAAATTATCAAAGAAGTACATACCAGAATGTGTGGCGCTCACCAGTTAGGGCCGAAGATGAAAATGAAAATAAAGGGACTCGGATATTAATTTCCAGCTATGATGTCCGACTACATGGATTCAGCCAAAAAATGTCCCCAGTGTCAGGTGCATGGGGTGGTCTTACACCGACCTCTGAATGTCCTACACCTAACTGTTGTCTCGTGGCCATTCGAGTGTTGGGGCACAAATTTAATAGATCTAATAGACCCTCCATCATCCAAAGGATACAGATTTATACTTTCTGTTATAGATTATTTCTCCAAATGGATAAAGGCAATACCGTTACGAGAGGTTACGGCACAGCACGTCCTTCAATTCTTCAAAATCTAAATCTTTTATCGTTTCAGAGTACCGCGAAGAATAATTTCCAACAATGGGACAACCTTTAAAAGCACCAAAATAAACAATTTCTTCAAATAACATGGGATAGATTGAAGATACTTTATAATTTACTATCCCAGAGCAAATGGCCTAGTTGAAGCCTTCAACAAAATGTTGGTATAGATTTTAAAGAAAACACTGGATGAAAATAAAAGAGATTGGCACAACAAGTTATTAGAAGCTTTGTAGGCTTATCGAACAACATTCAGGACTCCCACTCAGTGCACACCTGTCGACCGTTTTAATTTTAGTTTTGAAAAATATAGGAAAATATGAAAATAGTATTGATATGAATATGATTTTTAAAAGTAACATTTTGATTTAAAAATAGGTGAGACCAAATGATTCTCGCATTTTGAATAGTTTTAGTGACTAAGCATTATACCAATAGTAATACACTTATCCCGAAGAATAAACATATCACCTGTAGTAGGCTCAATCACCTATATTAAAGAATTTGTGACATCAGTTTGATCTGCAAAATATTTAATATGAGGCCAATAAGTTCCCTTATTTAATACACAGATTAGATAGGGTTTAGATTAATCTGGGTTCTTAAATCCCTATAGATCCTATAGTTAATTACATCTTAGACAACCGAAGTCACCTAAGAAAACTCTAGATTAAGGTTAGGGATGTTAGGGATTTGTCTTCAAGAATTTGACGTTTATGTATTCATGATTGCTTATAGGAAAAAGTCAAGTGGGATGGGTTCAAGTAAGAAGAGTTATTTTTAGAATCCAAACGAGTGAAGAGTAGGAGATGTCGAAGATAGCGAATAAGATTCAGTGACATCTTAAACTAATCTACGATTTCGATTTACATCTTTGAAAGGAAAATTACGTGATATTTCAGTCCTGCAAGTTATTTAGATATTTGGGACTTGTGTCTGCATATCTTATGCAAATAGCCAGAGAAAGTAGGAGGATTTATGTCGGGCCAGATGACAACCTCAGAAGCCTAAAATGTTTAGGACATATATCGTGCGATATGAAATCGTAGAAAGTCCTAAAAGATAATGTTAGGATTTATGTTGTACTAAATGAAATACCTCGATGTCCTATAGGTATGTTATTTAAATCTATCAAAACTCGGTTGAAGTTCCTTCTGCCATCATCTATAGTAGTCTTGGTTGTTGCCCAGAGATGAATCACCAATTGACAACGTCGTCATCTCATTCCAAGAAAAAGTAATAAAGGAAAGAGAATACCATGCCTCGAACGGCTTATCCTAGGGTGTTATACAAACTTACTTGAAAGGTAGCAACTAAAGCATGAATACTGGTAAATGTATACAGTATAATAAAGAACATATAAAAAGAGTATGTAAGTGCGATAAGAAAAATGCATGGGATATGTAGCAAAGTATAGTATAGTATAGAAAGAAAAAGACATGCAGAAAATAAAGTATGGAAATTAAAAAAATAAAAGCGCACCTGATCAAATTCTGTTAAAGCTTCAAAATATATTACAATTGTATAATATAAATGGGTTAGGTAAACATCTGCAGATTATAAAAGAAAAGTTAAATGATGAGCAGATGAAAGTCTCAAGATCAGATGTTAGATTTCAATTTGGGGATAGCCTTAGACTATACCTTTTTTAATTCCCTTGATCCCCCAGGCTACTAATATATTGAAGCAACCTATCAACATCGACGAGAGGTCACCAACAAATCACCTATATAGTCAGGCAACCCTAAACCCTATCGTTTAGTGAAGATGTGAACGGAGTAGTATTTGAACTCATCAATGTGTAGTGCACTTATATGTGATATGTAGTATCAAAAATTGTTTAGTGCACCTATACGTGATATGTAGTATCTGTCATGCAGGGTGTAGTGTGTGGTGTTCTTTGTATAATACTTGAGGTGTATTAGGATATTCGTGGTGTAATGCATGAACTTGTCAAAATATATGATGCATCTCTTATGTGGTGTATGAAATGTATAGTACATGAGAGTCATAGTGTATGAAAGACATAGTGTGTTAAAGACATGGTGTATGAAATGTGTAGTGTGTATGTGAGTGTTAACAAGTATATCTATAGATATTGGTCAATGCACAATGTCTATGATGTGGTGCTTATCATTATGTGAGTGTAGTACTCATGGAATGGTTTGTTGTGTATCTGTTCTTTCTAAGTACCATTTCTCAAATCTTTTAAGGAGGGTTAAGGTTGTCGGTGACTTAAGAAGGTGAAAGGGCATCGCAACAGTTGAGTGTTGATTTTATATTTCAGCTATAAACAAAGTTGTCAAATGGTTCTTTGCATCATCGCCTATTACCCCTCATCTTAAACTAATAGACCACCTCAATTTTTCATATGCTCATCTCATGAAATTTTAGAATGTTTTTTATAATAAGGAATCGAAAGAAACATATGCATATAAGTTTCTTCTTGAAAGGTAAAAGGAATTAAATCTAACAATGGAGTTGAAGCAAATATTATTGAATGAAATACAATTCAATATGGAAAGTAAAATCCATAGCATTATCAAATGAACTTGAGCTTGGCAAAGGAACTAAACCCGACCCATTAATGAGTGAACTGAAACCTATAAAGGCTTAAAATTGAACTATATGAATGTTAAACAAAAGAACAAGACTAAGCTATCTTCAAGAGCCAAAATTGAGCTATTACAAAGCTTAGAACAGAACAGAGCCATCACGAAAAGCTCAAAACCGAAATACTACAAGGCTTACAACTGAACTTAGTCATCACCAAAAGCTTAAAATCAAAATACTTTGAAGCTTACAGCTGAATCGATAAGAAACAAAATTGATCTCGGCAAGAGACAAAGCTCAAGTTCCAAATAATCATTTGAAACCAATATATGAATCTTCAAAGTATAATTTCAAATAGAGGTAGTTAGGGACATAAAACCAACCCCAAATAATTGTTCAAAACCTGTTTATATATATCCAAAAATGTTTCGAATGGAGTGGCTAGAGGCAAAAAACCATCCCAAAAAAAATCGTTCAAACTCTGCATATATACCTTAAACAAATATTTCAAATGGGGGCAGCTAGAGGCACAAACACCTCATCAAATTCTGTTAAAGCTTCAAAACATATTAAAATTGTATAATATAAATGGGTTAGGTAAACATTTGCAGATTATAAAATAAAAGTTAAATGATAAGGATATGAAAATTTAAGGTGGGATATCAACTTTTAATTTGGGATTAAGCTCAGACTAGACCTCCCTTTTTTATTTCTCGATCGTCCGGGCCACTGATATATTGAAATTAACATCAACTAGAGGTCACCAACAAATCATCTCTATAGTCAGGCAACCCTAAACCCTATCGTTTCGTGAAGATGTGAACGAAGTAGTATTTGAACTCATCAATGTGTAGTGCACCTATATGTGATATGTAGTATCAAAAATCATTTAGTGCACCTATACATGATATGTAGTATCTGTCATGCAGGGTGTAGTGTGTGGTGTTCTTTGTATAATACTTGAGGTGTATTAGGATATTCGTGGTGTAATGCATGAACTTGTCAAAATATATGATGCATCTCTTATGTGGTGTATGAAATGTATAGTACATGAGAGTCATAGTGTATGAAAGACATAGTGTGTTGAAGACATGGTGTATGAAATGGGCAGTGTGTATCTGAGTGTTAACAGGTATATCTATAGATATTGGTCAGTGCATAGTGTCTATGATGTGGTGCTTATCATTATGTGAGTGTAGTACTCATGGAATGGTTTGTTGTGTATCTGTTCTTTCTAAGTACCATTTCTCAAATCTTTTAAGGAGGGTTAAGGTTGTCGGTGACTTAAGAAGGTGAAAGGGCATCGCAACAGTTGAGTGTTGATTTTATATTTCAGCTATAAACAAAGTTGTCAAATGGTTCTTTGCATCATCGCCTATTACCCCTCATCTTAAACTAATAGGCCACCTTAATTTTTCATATGCTCATCTCATGAAATTTTCGAATGTTTTTTATAATAAGGAATTGAAAGAAACATATGCATATCATTTTCTTCTTGAAAGGTAAAAGGAATTAAATCTAACAATGGAGTTGAAGCAAATATTATTGAATGAAATACAATTCAATATGGAAAGTAAAATCCATAGCATTATCAAATGAACTTGAGCTTGGCAAAGGAACTAAACCCGACCCATTAATGAGTGAACTGAAACCTATAAAGGCTTAAAATTGAACTATATGAATGTTAAACAAAAGAACAAGACTAAGCTATCTTCAAGAGCCAAAATTGAGCTATTACAAAGCTTAGAACAGAACAGAGCCATCACGAAAAGCTCAAAACCGAAATACTACAAGGCTTACAACTGAACTTAGTCATCACCAAAAGCTTAAAATCAAAATACTTTGAAGCTTACAGCTGAATCGATAAGAAACAAAATTGATCTCGGCAAGAGACAAAGCTCAAGTTCCAAATAATCATTTGAAACCAATATATGAATCTTCAAAGTATAATTTCAAATAGAGGTAGTTAGGGACATAAAACCAACCCCAAATAATTGTTCAAAACCTGTTTATATATATCCAAAAATGTTTCGAATGGAGTGGCTAGAGGCAAAAAACCATCCCAAAAAAAAAACGTTCAAAATCTGCATATATACCTTCCAAAAATATTTTAAATGGGGGCAGCTAGAGGCACAAAACCATGGCTCTTAAATAAATTTCAAAGCCAAAATACCATTTCCCAACTTATTTTTGAAAAAGACAACAAGGGAAGCTAAGAACCATGGCTTCCAAATAATATTTTAAAACCAAGATACAATTTCCAGTGTATTTATTCAAACTGGAGAATCAAGAAGTACAAAAATTAGCTTTAAAATAAATGTTCAAAATCTAACAATAAGTCTCTAATATTCCTGTGAATAGGGGCAACAAGAAATGCAGAAACTTGACCCCTAAATTGACCATTCAAATTAAAGGAAAAGAGTTTCCAACATATGCTCAAACATGATAATAAGAAAGAGCAAATGTACAGCTTCAAACTAAGAGTTAAATCCCAAGAGAAGCCTCCAATAGATGTATTTGAATAAGGCAATAAGGAATCGAGATAATCAGTCCGAAATCTTCATCTAGAATTCGAAAGATAATTTTCAGCATATTTTCAATTAAAGAAACAAAGGAACAAAGTAATCAGCCCCAAATCTTCAACAAGAACTCAAAAAGAGAACTCCAACATGTTTCCAATTAAAGCAGCAAAGGAACAAGATAATCAGCTTCAAATCTTCTTCAAGAAATCAAAACGAGAGCTTCAACATATGCACTTGAGTAGAGCAGCAAAGAGATCAAAAACCCGACCCCAAATAAATTCTCAATAGCTTGAAAATTTAATTTCCAATACGTTTTTAATTAAGGCAGCAAAGGAACAAGATAGTCAGCCCCAAGTAATTTCTCAAGAATCAAATATAAACTTCTATATATTTCGAATAAGGGTAGCAAGAAGATCATGGAAAACCAAACCTCAAATCTAGTTTTAAAAGAAAAATTAAAATATTATAATCCCTAAACATGTTTGAATTAGAGCAGCATAAGAACCAAAAAAGTAGCTCTAAATATTTCCATCAAGATAGAAAGCTTCTTCAAAATATATTTGAATGAGACAATAGAAGAAATAGATTCGCAGCATCAAGCTATCAAAACTAGATTTAAGAACATCCACATCTCAAAACAAATAACCTCTAACCTGAATTTCTTGCTAGCTCAAGAATGGAGAGGGTGGAGAAGAAATTGTAAGAAAGAACACTTCAAAATATAAAAAAATGCAGCACTATATCTCTTCCAGAACTTCCAAGGAAAAAAAAATTGTAGCCATAATTCTTCCCCTCCCATGGGTATCTATAGGTAAAAGCGAGGAGGACTCACGACAAGGAGGCTCACGGCCTTGAGGTTCGGCAAAGGGCCCTCGACAAGGGCCCACCCAAACCTAAGAACAAAGTGTTACGAGCTCACACGTGGAAGAAGTTGTTGCAAGAAAATGACCAACAAGTATGACCGGAGAAGAAAGGAATGACTCGGGGATTAAATTTAGGGATTTTAAAACCCTTTTTTTTTTAAAAAAATTATTATTATTATATCTTTTATTAAAAGAAAATATCAAATTTTGTGCAACTTATTTGTGCGTGGCACCCTAACAAAATGGGTGTCCTCCCTAGCTAAAATCAATGTTCCGGACCCAACGACGTGGTCCACTTCATCTTATGGACTTGTCTGGACAAACTTGTCAACGATCACATCAAATTAACTTTGGTTCATGTGCAGTGCGACAAATGAATTATTTTGACCCGATCGATGCCGTTCAATGAATACATCATTGATCGGTCCTCACATAAGTGACGACCAAAGTCAAACACATTGCTCGCAGTGGTAAGTCAAACATTGCACGTGCCACGGTTTCCAACTATGTCTTTCAAATTTCTATAGGAGCTCAATTTGAGCTTCAATATGTCGGCTTTTCGATCGACTCAATCGAATGTTGAGAATCTGAAACAGTCCATATGAAACTGCAAGGAGCGAGAAAATGGCTTGAATTTCTAAGTGGTGTGGGTCCTAGTATAGTCCTCTAAGAGAGTCAAAATAGGGAAATCTTAAGGCTAGATCTTAGGGTATCTAGAGAATGGAAGACCTCTAAATGAGGTCAGCAAACCCTAATAGGTGTAGTGCGCTGCACAAGCACGACACACCTATTGGCGTTGACCAAAATGATCTACCCAATCCCGCAAGAATGTCCAAGTGACCATACTTGGCACAAATAAAAGATAATAATGGAATTGAAGTGAAGTATTATTTTCACTGGGGATAGACGAATGGTTTCCAAATTATCAAATTTTAAGTGTTTTGAAAGATGGGAATCAGCATTTTGGTACCAACCCCGGAATGAGAGTTAAAATTTAGGTATTACTCTAGAAAAAAGAATCAGAATCTAGGTACCGACCTCAAAATGAGGGAATCAGAATTTGGGTACTAACCCCGAAATGGGAATTAAAATTTATATCAATTCCCGAAAAGAGAATGAGAATTTGAATAACGACCTCGAAGGAAGGGAATTAGAATTTGGGTACTGACCCTGAAATGAGAATTGAAATTTGGCTATCAATCTCAAAAGAGAATCGAAATTTGGGTGCTAACCTCGAAGGAACGGAATCAGAATTTGGGTACTAACCCCAAAATTACAATTGAAATTTGGGTATCAATCTTGAAAGAGAATCAAAATTTAGGTACCGACCTCGACGGAAGGGAATCAGAATTTGTGTACTGACCACAAAATGAGAATTTACATTTTGGTATCAATCTTGAAAGAGAATCAAAATTTGGGAACCAAACTCAAAATAAGGGAATTTGAATTTGAGTATTGACACAAAAATGAGAATTGCAATTTGGTATCAATTTTAAAAGAGAATCGGAATTTGGGTACCGACCTCGAAGGAAGGGAATCAGAATTTGGGTACTGACCTAAAAATGAGAATTGAAATTTGGGTATCAATCTTGAAAGAGAATAAAAAATTGGGTACCGACCTCAAAGGAAAGAAATCATAATTTTGGTATTGACCTTGAATTGAGAATTGAAATTTGGGTATTAATCTCCAAAGAGAATCAGAATTTGGGTGCCGACCTCGCAGGCAGGGAATCAGAATTTTGGTACTAACCCAGAAATGTTGTGAATGTAGGAAGAATGTGGAAATATGTGAAGTTTTGCAAAATTGTGAGAGAAGAAATCAAACCCGAGAGAATGTAGAAACAATCAATTTATAGCAAAAGAGCATAGTAAAGCAAAAATTTTCTTTTGAATTTTCATAACAATTTTTTTTGGAAAAATATTTATTGTTTATTGTAAGTTAATTATATATATATACATATCTATATACATATATATATCTTGAATATTATTCATTTATAAATTTTATTTATATATATCATTCTTGCTTGCTAGCATTTCTCAGAATTGAGGCAAATCAAATTTCTTTGTTTTCTCAATCAATTGCCCAAATCTGCATTCATTACTGTGAAAAGAAGTTTCAATATAATGTCTTTAAACTGTTATATCATGAGTATAATCCGATGTCGAATACAATGCTGTTTGATTCCATGTAATCAAAACATCCTCTAGAATTATTAATGAATAGTCCATATATCTAAATACTTTCTCATTCATCAATGCTAAAGACATGTGATTGAATCCAATCTAGTGTATCATCTAACTGTATTTTTTCGTCGGTAGTTGTGTTGAAATAGTAAGTTGTATAAGGACTAGCCTCACCTTAAAACATATTATCGAAAAAATAAAAGCAATCTCTACTAGATATATATCGAGGTGTTTTGTCTTTAAACAACATATACCTCGAAAGGCCGCAAGTTATCAATCTCAGGATCGGGTCTGAACCGGAATGGTACCTTATCCTCATTCATCCTTCTAAGGGTTATTGAAACCCTTGGATACGACACTCCAGGGATGCAGTGATTGGCTACATCAGCGTTTTTTTCTTCAATACCAACACAGAGCCCACAGGCAAAGGAATTTCCATGGAACCATGAAATTCTCTATCGCTAATAATCTAAATTTCTATTCCGAACATGATGTTGCACTTATTGATAAATGAGACCATACAAAATGGCCTTGCAAAATCATGATGATTGACGTGTGGAGGAATGCATTCACCAGCTTCGTAGATATTAACTATACATTTGTTTGGAATACAATCTGCTAGAAGTATACGCCGGGTCACCAATCGCTTAATTATCCTCTTGATGAATGACGGTAACGGTTCAACTTCATTTTGATGAATTATTCCGGGAGGATTTCCTTCTTTATCTCGGGCAAAATTGTAACAGCAACTATATTGTATTGTAACTCTTCCTTTACCCCGTTTCCATTTTCTCAGCTCGGAATATGTTCTTCTTTTCAGATGACTGGCGCGTCCTATGTCTCACTCCAAAAATACACATTCTACAATTTCGTCTTGTTCATTGCAAGTGAACATGTTGGTGTGCAATTCCAATCCTTCAAGTACAATAACATACTTACCCTGAACCCTTTGGAAGTGCTCAAAATTTTGTTTTCTGAACTTTTCATATTTCTCCATTTCATGCTATGGAATTATCTGCAGAGGATGAGTTCTATTCACAAATTGGGGAATATAAGGTTCAACTTCGATGATTCTTTCCTCAATCTTCTTTGAAAATCACCCCTTCTTCAGTTTTCATAGGTTGAGGTGGATTTCAACTAGCCGATTTGGGGCTTTCCCTTTTAATTTGATCTCCATCTGAGCTATAACACCTTCATCTTCCCCTTGTTCTTTCAGTTGTTCCAGCATCTTGTGGATACAAAAATTTTGATTCCTCTCTACATACGAGTAATTGTTGTCGTACCTTATGGTTGATTGTCGGTAGGAGTAACACCAACAAGCTCGCCCTTAGAGGTCATTATCATTGACTTTATCTGATTAATCGCTGCATTGGTTGATTCAACCTCATCAATTCTTTCCAATTTTATTTTCTTCTTGGTAATGAATTGATTCTTATTTTTGAATTTTAGCACAGGCCTTTGTTCACCAAAGTCATCTTTGTTCATCACGGTTAAAGCAGAACTTTCATAATCTAGTTTGAATTGATCAATGTTGAAATAAAATTCAATCACCACTCCTTCTTCAAACTTCACTTTAACAAGGAAAAAACCAATGCCATTCTTGAATGTGAAGATCAGTCTTCCTCCTGACATTTTCCTGCATTAAAATAGGAAAATGATCAGTATGTCAGACTGGGCCTTAAGCAATAACAATATGAATTCTTTAATTATATATATATTATATATATATATATATATATACCTGTATGCACATATTAGGTTTATTTTAAAGATTCGAACTAACGTGAAAGAGAAAGGAGAAAGAAACAAAAAAAAGGTGTGTCATATATCAAATTATATATATAGAATATATTGCAAATGTAGTTTTTTATTATTATTCAAGTATCTTATATTACAAATTTATGTTCGGACCTAGTTGCAATTAGAACATCAGTGCTTCTAAGAACAAGACTTTATTTCTAAAGTTTGATCTTTTAAAACATCATGACGTGTAGTATTTCTTTAGATATTTTCTATTAATAGGAAGCATGGGTCGTTCTCCAAGACAATTTATCAGTTGTTAGGTGCCTCCAGAGTAATCCCTTTCGACCACAAACGGTCCTTCCTAGGTTGGTTCAAATTTACCTCATATCTTGCAATGTGTGAGAATAGGTCTTATAAAGACAAGAACCAAATCACCAACATTAAAAGTCCTTGGACGGACCAGTTTGTCATGTGCATGAATCATCTTGGCTTAGTACAATTCCAAATGTTGTTGCACTACCAATAGTTTTCCTTCCAAAATTTCTAATTCTTCCAGTCGTATTCTGACATTCTCTTCAATTGTGATTTTAATGGCAATGTAAAATCTGAGAGACGAAAGTTCAACTTCTAAAGGTAACATAGTCATGGACCCATACACAAGAGCATAAGGTGTAGACTGAGTTGGTGTTCTGAAAGTAGTTCTATTGGCCCATAAGGCTTCTAATAACTGCTCGTGCCAATTCCTTTTATTTTCGTCCATGGACATTTTTATAATTTGCACGAGAGTCTTATTTAAAGCCTTGGCCAATCCATTAGCTCTCGGATAATAAATTGTAGAATAATGCCAATCTATTCCATATCTTCTAAAAAAATTATTGATTTTCATGCTTTTGAATGCAGACCCATTCTCTGAGATAATTCTGCGTGGTACTCCAAAATGGTGAACAACTTGGTTCTTGAAGAACTGTAAGACATGATGTGTTTTTACTTCTCTCAATGGTATTGCTTCTGCACACTTTGAAAAGTAATCGGTAGAGACTAGAATGAACTGATGTCCCTTTGAAGGAGGGCCTATAGGACCAACCACATCTGTGCCCAAGAATCATATGGCCATGACGTGACTTTCAGGTGTAGCACATTTGGGGGGTGATGTAAGACCACTCCATGTACCTGGCATTGGTGACAACTTTTTTGCAATTTTCATACAGTCAGGCATCATCACAAGCCAGTAATATCCTAACTTTTTAATTTTCATTTTCATCTTCAGACTTGACTGATGAGCGCCATAAAGACTTGAGTGTACCTTTTTAACGATTTCTTGAGCTTTTGTAGCATTCAGGCACCTCAACCACATTTGGTCAAAAGATCTTCAGCAAAGAACATTATCTATTAAATCATATGATAAGGCTCTCTTCTTTATCTGATATGTCACTGACTTATCATCTAGTAGCTTTCCTGTTTGAAAATATTCTATGAAAGGTTAACGCTAGTCTTCTACAGTTTTGGTAATTGTCATTACTATTTCCTCTTCACCCAATTTATCCAAAGTATCTACATCAATCTAGGACAAACCTGAAGTCCTTGAATAGTGATCTTGGTGGAATCTTTTTGTGGACATGCAAATTCCTTTACAAGTTTAGCTAAGGCATCTGCGAGAGTATTTTCTCCCCTTGGGATTCAATACATTGTCACATATGGAATATGTTCTAATAAATTCATTGTATAGCGGTGATATTGTTCGAATTTAGGCTTCAAAATTTTATATTATCCAACAATCTGTTGAATGATCAACTGTGAATCTTCGTAGATATTAATTTAAATCACCCTTTTATCATCACTTCGTACTCTTCCTCTTTATTCGTACATGGTTCTATTAAATGGTAAGAATACCTTACCATCCCTTATTTTGGTGTAATGAAGATCAATCCAATCCCTGCTTTACCAGGTATTATTGTTTGCAATTCTTTATCCCTTTGTGCAAAAGAAGCACCATCAAAATATAATTCTGAATGTTGAGTTTTGGAATTTTCCACATCCATTATCTGTTCATCTGGCAAATCATCATTGAGAGGGGAACCAGCCGGTAATTGGTGTGCTACGAGGAAGTCTGCTAAAATCTGCCTTTTCACAGTAATCAAAGGAAAATATGTTGAGATTTTCATACCTATTTTACACTATTTTTAAAAAGGAGCAACTTTGGAGCCAAGAGGACCAAAATGTGAAGATTTGAACTAGGGCACCGACGGCGAGCCCAACGGCGCCGACGACGGACTTTTCACAAGACTCCAGATTTAATTCACTTAGAAGGCCTGCTGACGGTGCCCTCGAGGCCGCTAAAGGCGAGCTCAGCGGTTATGTCCAACAATGCATTGGATGAGGGCAAATTTTGGAGGGGTGCTTAGGCAACTCTTGTGAAAACTCATCCACAACTTTAAAAGAAGATTTTTGCCCAAAATAGAAGAGGTCCTGGATGTTAGAAAGGCTCTAGAGGTTAGAGAGGTTCCATTAGTGTATTGAGAATTTACTAGAGTGTCAAATTGTGAGGAGTTCTTCGAGTGATAGTAGGAGTGGAGGGAAAGTGAGCGATTTCTTCCTCTTTGCCGCTTCGAAGAGGAATTATGTGTGCTGTAAATAAAGGAAGAGATTCAGAGGAACTTTGAAAAGTTTGCTTGGGGAGAAATTAGAGATAAGTTTATTGACTTGTTGTAGTTTGTATGACTTTGCTTTTATATATGAATTCGGAGTTTTGTTGTATTTTCCCCATGAGATCTAAGTACTTTCCTCTGTCTTCCTCCTTGTCTTAATATTTGTGAAATGGTGATTTAAATTGTTTGAGCCATGAAAATGTTAAAGAAATTTTGATGATCTTTTCACTTCGATCTTAATTTACTTTCAATCTTGCCAAATAAATTGTTAAAATATGTAGAGTTTTATAACTAAAGTGAAGATTACAACCAAGATTTAGGGAGGTCAAAGCCCTTGGAAGTTGGGAGCAAATAAATAGGGAAATAAAATTATCGGGCGTAGAATTAGAGATTTTAGAGAGACGTACTAAAATCCCAAATTCAGTCCTATCGTTTGGGTGCTGAAGTGTAGATGTTATCCCTCAGACAAGGGGAACATGGGAGCTCTAAAGTGAGAGCCTGTATCCTCCCAGCCTAGCCGCAAATTCAGTAATCAAGCATAGGAATAGTCAAGTCAATGTTCTTTATGCCTGGACCAAAGAGTAAGGAATAAGTATGCTCCTATTTGGCATAATAAAATTTGAACTGATTCACTTTATCCATTCACTATAATTTCTTGACAAAGAGAAGGATACTTTCTTATATATTGAATATCACATTAGGACCTCCATTAGTATATTTAGTTATTTAAGAGATATTAAAATTACATATTTACAATTGTCTATTAGTGACAGATAAGCAAATTCCATTGTTGCGATTAAGTATTTCTTTTCTAAAATCTTAGTTCGTAGTTCTAATGTTACTTCCTGTGGGATCGATATCTATGACTCCATTTGAGCCTTATATTACTTGAGTGATACGTATACTTGCGTTGAAAAGTGTGACTTTACAATTATTGTATATTTTATACATACATCTTTATCGAATCTATAACTTTTATTATGTTTTTGGTGTAGTTATTGAAGAATTAAATCTTTTAACAGTAGTATTAAATACTTATATTTTTAAGCATATATAAAGTCGTTGTCAATTTTTTGGCGTCGTTGCCGTGTCGTTGCAGGGGAGTAAACAAGAAACATAATTAGAGTAACAGACAAATTAGGATTATTAGAAAATTTTTACTTGAATTGCTACGAGATTATGCAAATCCTACAGCAGATGAAATTTACTTATCTATCCAAAATCCTGATGTAGCTGCTAATTCATTTGAGCTTCAATTTGCTATTATCCAACTAGGACTAAACAATCAATTTGGAGGTACATCAAATGAAGATCCTAATTTACACCTCGCTAGTTTTTTAGAACTGTGTGCTAACTTTAAATATCAGAGAGTTTTAAATGATGTTGTTAGACTTAGACTTTTTCCTTTTTCACTTAAGGATAAGACTAACATGTGGTTAAATTCGTTAACACCAGGATCTATTTGAACTTGGGGAGAACTTTCACAGAAATTTCTATCCAAATATTTTCCTCCATCCAAAACTGTTAAACTTAGAAATGACATAACATCGTTCTGTCAAATTGATGGAGAGTCAATATACAAAGCTTGGGTGAGATTTAAAGATCTTCTTAGGAAATGCCTTCATCATTCGTTACCAGATTGGTTGATAATTTAAAATTTTTATAATGGATTAGTGGGGTCACTTAGATCTATTATAGATGTTGCGACAGGTGGTTCTTTAATATAAAAACCTTTTGATGAGGCTTATTCGTTATTAGAAGATATGGCTACCAACAATTTTCAATGGCCCTCTGAAAGGGTAAATCATAAAAGAGTAACTAGTATCCATGATTCTGATGCAATATCTATGTTAGCTTCGCAGATTGCTGTAATATCAAAGAAATTAGATCATTATGGGATGAATTAT
>NW_018222382.1:39636-40658 GCF_001263595.1 Phalaenopsis equestris
AGGAACTGCTATTAAGAATATTGAAAATCAGTTAGGGCATATCGCTACTGCGCTTAGTAACCAAAAATTAGAAACTTTTCCTAGTACTGTGGAACCAAATCCTAAAGATCAAGAAAAAGAACAAATCAAGGCGATACAATTATGAAGGGGAAAAAAATTGGAAAGAAGAGTAGAGAAAGAAAGGGAAACTAAAAATGAGAAAGTGGATAGAGGCAAAGAAAAGGATCATGAGTACACAAATTTAGAATATCCACTTACACCAATGAAAATTACTGTGGAGAAATCTCCACCACCGTTTCCTCAAAAATTAATGCAACACAAACAAAATAAACATTTTTCGAAGTTTTTAGAAATTCTTAAGAAGTTAACAGTAAATATTCCCTTCATAGAAGCTTTAGAACAAATGCCCAATTATGTGAAATTTATGAAAGATATTCTGAATAAGAAAATAAAGTTCACTGATAACAAAATTGTTGCACTTAGCAAAGAGTGTAGTGAAATTATTCAGAAAAAACTTCCTGAAAAATTAAAAGATCCTGGCAGTTTCACTATACCATGTGCTATCAGTGAAAAATTTTATGAAAGAACTTTATGTGATTTGGGAGCCAGCATTAATCTTATGCCTCTATCAATTTTCAAAAGATTAGGATTAGGAGAAGTCTCACCTACATCTATAACTCCTCAGTTAGCGGATCGTTCAGTTACATATAATAAGGGAGTTATAGAAGATGTGTTAGTAAAAGTGGATAAATTGATCTTTCATGTGGATTTCATTATTTTAGATATGGAGGAAGATAAGAAAATACCTATCATTTTAGGGAGACCATTTTTAGCTACTGGAAAAGCTATGATAGATGTTAAAGAAGGACGATTAACTATGAGAGTTAACAATCAAGAAGTGACTTTTTACATTGTGAAATCTATGAAATACCCCGGTGTTGAAAGAGATAATGAATGTTTTCGCATGGAAATTGTGAACATCTATCAAATGAGCATTTTAAATAACATTTTGAAGAGAAAGA
>NW_018222383.1:0-1260 GCF_001263595.1 Phalaenopsis equestris
CATTTAAACCAATTTTTATAACCTAATTTCTTATATTCTATTTTTTCTTGCACATTATTTCTCCACCGTCAACTATTTTTATTTAAAGAAACTTTTTCTTTTGATTCTCCAACTACATGTTTTGCTACTTGTTTAATAGTGTGTTATTTTATCTCACATAACAATTGCTTTATCATGAATATCCCAAATTTTGAAATCTTAAATTTTACTCATAAAAATAATTTTATTTGTTTTTTAGGTTTCTCTATCTAATTCTACGATGATGAGTTCTAATATTTTTTATTTTACAACTCTTTATCTTAAAATCTAGAACTAATAAACGATATTGAGTACTTAAAGCCTTACTTGGAATGACCTTATAATCTTTACAATCTCGACAATATCTTCTTTTCATAAGAATCAATGTGTTATAATAGATTCATTCTTATAAGTAATAAAATGCTCATTTTTTTTCTTGAATAAAGTATTCGTAATAATAGAATCATACGCTAAAGCAAAATCTAAAATAACTCTACCTTCTTCATTAGTCACTAAAAAACCGTAGCAACCGTGAATATTTCTGAAATTTTCTACCACTTTACCGACTTTTTCTGAAATTTTCTACCACCTTACCGACATGTCCATTTAAAACTCCTTCAATAAGATTTTTTTCTTCAAGAGGCTTCATTTGTATTACGTCTTCTAAGTCATTTTAGAATATATCTTTAGACCCTATATCTAAACTAACTTGAGGATCATACACACTTATAATTTTAAAAATCTTAGTATCAATAATAATCTTAAGGGCTATAATTTTATCTCCAACTCTGTTAGTTTTTACAATGTTATCTTTCAAACTCATCTATAATTACACTTATACTATTTCTAGTGTGACCCTTATCAGAATACAGAAGTTTAAAACCTAAGTTATCAATCTCCTTAGTCTTTTATCCAACCCATTTAGTTTCTTGAATAATAAGATATTATTCTTTTTATGAATCTAATATCAACTAATTCTATTAATTTATCATTGAGAGTACCTATATTTCAAGATCTCTATCCTAATATTAGTTTCATTAGTTTCATGAACCAACTTATTTACCCGCATTCGTCCGTAATGTGGGAACCCTTGCTTATTTGACACTACACCTGGGCGCCGGTGTATAGGCTCTTGCATACTTTTCACTATATTCAGGCTATACAGTGCGTCGTTTCCAATGGACGTCCTAGCACATACATAATGATAAAAAAAATTAATGTCATGATTTTTTCGACAAGTTT
>NW_018222384.1:0-3537 GCF_001263595.1 Phalaenopsis equestris
CTGTTTCAATATAATAATTTAAAATAATGCTCTCCTTGGTCACCTTACTGATCTTCATAGTAGGCAGTAACACCTTACTGATCTTCTTAGTAGCCAGTAATTTTGATGCAATAAAGAAGTGTCATGCCTTAGAAGTACAATTTAGCAATGTTGACGAAAACTTACATTTTCATCATTTCTAACCTATTAATTTGCATCTTCATCTGTAAGATACCAGTAGAGTTCATTCATATTATCTCACATAGGGGTCAAATTTGCATAATGGCAGATAGACATTCTCAATCATAAACATCTCGTTTATTCTTGAAGGAGTGAATTGCACAAACCTGCTTCACATAGACAATTCCTTGGTTGATTCTATGAAGATTTGCATAAAACTCTTTCGCCACAGGGACGACTACGGCGACAATAGTGTAACAAAACACTTCCCAACGTCTCTGTGCAATGATCTCTTCAACTCGAGTACTCAGTGTGTCGAATCCTCGATTCATAAATCCTCTTTTTTGCTTAGCCTCTTCTTCACTAGAACACGATCCTGCAACTTCTGTGCATCGAAACTAACAAATTTTCTCTAGTTGAAAATTCCAAATCTCGTAGTATTTTTACAGTGGGACGCTATTAGATTTGAAATTTAGTGTCTTTTCCCTCATTTTACTTGTTAAAATAGACTTAGGAATCAATTTTTAGGAGATAAGGAGAAAAACCGCCAAAAACCCCCTTTTAACACGTTTTAAGTCATTTTCATTGCCACGGCGCATCATGCGCCATATGCCAGCTCTTTGGAATTTGGCGCATCATGCGTCAGTTCCAAAAACTGCACGATTTCAATTTCGATCAAATAAATTCTCAATTTTTCATAATATTAGGTAAATAAAGATGTTTCTAAATATTTTCTCAATTACACGGACTATAAAAAGACATAATTATAAATATACGTAAAATATTTCGAACAAAAACTCAAAAGTAAACTAAATAATGATACAAATGGGTTGCCTCCCACTAAGCGCTTGGTTTAATGTCGTCAGCCCAACATTCCCAGTCTTTATTCTGGGTGACCCAACATTATAGTCTTTTTAAAAGCTAGTCTTTGACCATCAAAATATGGTTTCAATCTGTGCCCATTCACTTTAAATATCCTTCCAGGCTTGGGATCCTCAATGTTAACTGCTCTGTAGGGATAGACTTTTATAACTCTGAATGACCCTTTCCACCTAGACTTCAGTTTCCCAGGAAATAATTTCAATCTTATATTATATAATAAAACTTCCTATTCATGTTCAAATTCCCTTTCTATTATCTTCCGATATTGAATTCCTTTATAGCCCAATAAATAAGCTTTATGTTCTAACTCTACTAGTAAGTGACAAGTCTTCCCAAAAATTAATCTACAAGGGGAAATTCCTATATGTGTCTTATAAGCTGTTCTGTATGCCCATAATGTCGTATCTAATCTGGCAGACCAATCCATTTTACTAAGATTGACACTCTTTTCCAAAATTCTATTAATTTCATGATTAGATACTTCTGCTAAACCACTAGTCAGGGCATGATAAGCAATTGCAATTTTATGCATTATATTAGCATTTCTAAAATAAGATCCTCCATTAGTAATGATTACTCTCGACATTCCATATATTGTAAAAATATATTTAATTAAAAATTTTGAAACACTCTGAGCATCACATCGAGGTAAAGTGATTGCATCAATCCATTTCAAAACATAATCCACTACAATTAATATATAAATATTTCTTAATGAAGGTATAAATGGTCCTATAAAATTCAATCCCCATGCATCAAAAATTTTAATTTCAAAATTAAAATTTAGAGGTATTTCATTTCTTCTTGAAATATACCTACTCTCTGACACCGATCATATATTTTTATGTGTATATTAACATTTATCAATAAAGTAGGTCAATAAAATCCATATTGCAAATTTTTATGAATAGTTCTTTTATTCCCAAAATGACCTCCAAATTTAGAATCATGACATTTTTGGATAATTTCCTGAATTTCTCTATAAGGTACACATCGTCTCATTACTAAATCTTTGCATTGCTTATACAAATAAGGGCCATCCCAAAATATAATTTTTCATCATAAATGAATTTTTTTTTCTGTTGTTTTGTCAGCCCATATGTTAAAATACCACAACAATAAAATTTACAATATCAGCATACCAAGGTATTTCTCATCCTTCTACATCATAAAGTTGTTCATCAGAAAAAGTTTCGTTAATTCTTTTTCCAAATCAAGTATTTCTTTTTTGTTCTAGACTAGATAGAAGATCAACAATCTGATTATCGATCCCTTTCATATCGGCTATCACAAAATCAAACAATTACATCATAAGTACTCATTTGATTAATCTTAGTTTGATATCCTTCTTTTGCATCAAATATTTAATGGTCGAATGGTCAATATACACTATACATTTAGCTCTAATCAGATATGAACTAAATTTATCAAAAGCATATACAATAGCTAATAACTCTCTTTCAGTGATGATGTAGTTAATTTGAGCATCATTAAGAGTCTTATTAGCATAGTATATAACTTTAAAAATCTTATCATATTTTGCCCTAAAACAGCTCCAACTGCATAATCACTAGCATCACACTTTAATTCAAAATGTTTCTCCCAATTATGTGAAATAATTATCGGAGTTGTGCTCAATTTTTCCGTTAAAGTTACAAAGTCTTTAAGACAATCTTGGTTGAAGTCAAATATTGTATTTTTTTCCAGAAGTTGGAATAGAGGTTTAGTAATTTTTGAAAAATCTTTGATATATCGCCTGTAAAATCCAACATCTCCTAAAAAACTCCTAACTCCTCTTACAGTAGTAGGTGGAGATAGGTTTGATATAACCTAAATTTTTGTAGTATCTACTTCCATGCCATTTTCTAAAATTTTATGCCCAAGCACAATTACTCATGTAATCATAAATTGGCATTTCTCTCAGTTCAATACGAGATTAGTCTTTTCACATCGTTCCAGAACTTTCTCTAAATGGTTTAGACGTATTTCAAATTAAGTTTCAAACACAGAAAAATTGTCCATAAAGACTTCAAAGATTTTTTTCAATTAAATCACTGAAAAATTTACATGATACATCTTTGAAATGTTGTAGGTGCATTACATAATCCAAAGGGCATTAGCCTAAAAGCAAGTGTTTCATAAGGACTAGTCACAACGACTTTTTATATGCTTAAAATATAAGATAAATATAGACGTAATAAATATTCAATAATTATAAAGTTGCACTTATCAACGCAAGTATACGTACCGCTCAAGTAATATAGGGCTCTAATGGAGATGGAGTCCTAGATATCGATCCCGCTAGGGGTAATTTAGAATTGCAAACTAAGATTTTAGAAAAGCAATACCTTAATCGCAACAACAAAGTTCAATTTGCTTATCCGTCACAGATACGCAATTAAAATAAATATGTAATTTTAATAACTATTAAATAACTAATGATACTAATGATATTGATGATATTAATGATACTAATGAGGGTTTAATTGTGATATT
>NW_018222385.1:0-447 GCF_001263595.1 Phalaenopsis equestris
GATTTAGAAATATAGCAGTCTAATTTAAAAAAAATGTTCAGTACATGAGACCAACTTAAAGTTTAGATATTCTTAAAGCTAAGAAAGATAAAAATATGAGTTTCTATCTAATTCAGAAATATATTGTAGATTTTTCAAATTTAGAATTTAGTTCTTTTATTATCTCCACTTAAAAATTTTCATTAAAAATAATTTTACTTACTATATTATATCTATAAACTTAAGAGTATCTCAAGTTTTATACTTTAAAAAGAACAAATGTAGAACCAATTTTTGATTAGGCACTAATCCTCAAGCTTCTCCTTCCTTATCTTTTTTCATGTTTTTCTTTTTCTTTTCTTTCTCTTTTTTTTCTTTTTTCTTTTCTTTTTTTTCTCTTTTTTCTTTTCTTTTTTTTTTCTTTCTTTCTTTCTTTTCTTTTTCAGGTAAGGATTACTATATTTGGAT
>NW_018222386.1:0-4289 GCF_001263595.1 Phalaenopsis equestris
AATTAATTAAACACTATTTTGAGTCTTTGATTCTCTATGCATATAGGAATTTCACAATGGCTTGAAATTTTGGCATGTTGTATCATCTGTCAAGGGGAGCATTCCTTAATTTTTCCAAAGTTAGAGAAGATATCTAAACAGAGATCTATACTTTTCAAGTTTATGTACATTAATTTTTTAAATTAGTCATAATAATCAGCATATTGCTTAGAAAAATCCAAGAAAATTTTGGTAGGTTCACTATGATCAGAGAACCCTTAGAAAATTTTCTCATGAGTCAAGTCATTCAAAATAAACCTAATTTGCCTAAACCCTAAAACACTAAGGTAATTGATTTTGAAAAATATAAAAATCAAAATGACTTGATTTTTATCTCCAATGTTGTATAAGATCCAGAGCACTCTGCATAAAAATTTTAAAGCATTTTGAGTCCATTTGATGGCCTAAATTGATTTTTCAAGTTAAATATCTTGTTTTGGAACTAAAATGATTTTTAATGATAAAAATATAACTAAAAAATTTATGAAAACTAGTTTTTGGAGTTCTCTGTGATCAAAGGACTTTTATAAAAATAAAATGTTATTTAAAAAAAAACTTCATTTTAAGCCTATTTTAAATATTTAAATAATTAAAAATTCATAAAAATCACAAAAATAATAAAATTCATGAAAATATTCTAGATTATTTTCTAAGCACTTAAAAATAATTGGAATATTTTTCCTGATTTTCTAAATAAAGATATTGTATTTTGAAGCTTAAAATAATTTTAAAGGCTAAAAAATGGATTTCCACTAAAATAATTCTAATAAATCAAATAAAAACCAAAAAATGTAAAATTTATTTTTTTGGATTCTCTGACCTTAGAAAGATTTTTAAAAATACAAAACTTAATTTTCCCCATTTAAAATATTTTATATTTAATAAATACCCCATAAATTAAAATAATTATAATAATTCAAATAAAATTTAAAAAATCATGAAATTTTGTCCAAATGGTTCTCTAGTCTAGGTCTACCTCCAGTGAAAATTTCAAGTGATTAGACTTAACCTTGGTCAAGTTATCAAATTTTTTTTTTAAAATCCTATTTTTGCATGAAAATAATTATATAAATTAAATTAAATCTTGAAGAACTACATTTTCTCCTCTGATGTCTTAATTGACCCATGAATGAGGTATGATAAAAACTTTAAGGTCATTTGATTTGAATTTGACAATTTATGAAGTGTTAGAGCCTTAGGGGCAAAAGTGTAATTTTAGAAATTTGGCCTTAATTAACATTTAGGTATAATTCAAGGAGGGAAATTGGCAACCTCTGATCTTAATTAACTTGTTTGGAAGACTAAAAATTAAAAAAAGGTTTAATTGGTAGAAACCAATCTCACTTTCCTAATTAAAAGGATAAATTAATAAATTTCTAAATTATTAAAATTTGGAAGCTTATTAAAATTATAGGACTTAGGGGTATGACTTTTGAAGTCAATAATTAATCAATTTAATACCCCTATTTAATTTTCAAATGAAATTCAAATAATGAATCATGATCACCTAAAACTTAACATTTTCCAAATTAATTAAGACACTCACTTAGGTCTTAAGGGCTTAGTAGTGATCTAAGTTAAATCAAGATTTATTAAACGAGGGTTAGAAAAGATAACATAGCTAAAATTTAAGACCTTTAAAACACTACAAGCCCAATTAGAACCAAAATTTGGCTAAGTGTTCCAGCAACACTAGCTTGCCCCCCTTTAAGGGTCTTCATTCACATAGACTTCAAAATCAAATTACAAATGATAATTACCCTACTCTTAGGGATAATTAGGACATGAATGTTCATTGAGCATTAGAGTGTTCATACGGTGAATTATGAAGCAACACAATAAGTTTAAATGAGTTCGAGGCCTTTCACCAAGTAGTGAGAGGGAAGCATGGACCTGCTTCTTTCTCCTAACTTGTTGGATACCTCAGAGGTCTACTAAACTTAATGTGTTTTGCTTAACAAAATCATCCTTAATCAAACTAATAGGGACCCACCAAGATATGACCTAGTAAATCCTCACCTCATCTTTAGGAATTTGTATAGCTTTGTTGTACAATCTAAGCCCTAACTTGTTTTAGGATTCCAAGGTTGTCTTTCATCACGACCTAAATCCTCATATCTTCCAGGCTATTTGTGTGATTGCTTCAGACAAATGTAAGCCCTAAATTAATAAAATTTACAGGATGAAACACTCAAATAATTTTTCATCTAAATCGAAGCCAAACACTAAGATAAACTGGAAAGTCACCGAGGTTCTCCTTTGGATCCATGACATCCCCTAGTTCTTCCTCCTTTGGATTCTACAATAAAAATATCCCAAATTTGAACCATTCCCCTTTTACACAACTTTGTCTGATATCATTGAAAAGTCCTATCCTTTTGAACTCTTTGAAGATAATATTTCTTGATTTTTATCGAGAGTTTTATTAGGTGACTTCAATCATTTAAGATGTAATTAACTACAGGGGCTTGCCCTTATAGGAAGCTTGTCCGAACCCAGCTTAATATAAACCCTATTTAATTCTTCATATTAAATAGAGGAAATTTTCTGCAAATAAAATGGTTTCACAGACCAAACAGACGTCATACATTTCTTAATTTATTTAATTGAGCCTCATCCTCAAGTATTGTGTTTATCTTTCGGGATAGATATAGAGTTTCAGGTACAACGCTCTTTTATTTAAAACTATGAAAATTTTGGGGTCAGTTTGATTTCATATTTTTCTAAACATTAAAACGTCCTTCCGAGGCAAGCGACGAGATTTCGATTTCAGTGACTGACAGCTTCTTACGGGCAACTCCCCAAACCAAAATAGTGCTGACATGTTATAGAATGGATGTTATAAAATATCTAAGTGAATGTCTTTTCAAAACAAATTATGAAGAAAAATTTGAAGTAAAAGATTTGGAACAGCAAGAAGAGGAATTAGATCAATGTGAAGATCTTTTAAGGAAGATTCAAACTATGTTTGAGAAAGTTTTAAAATTTTGGACATGATAGAACAAGATAAATCATTTGGTCCATCAATAGAAGAACCTCCAAAATTTGAGTTGAAGTTACTTCCTGATCATTTAAAATATGTCTTTTTAGGTGATTCCTCTACTTTACTAGTTATAATAACCTTAAAGTTAACGATGGAAGAAGAAGAAAAATTGATGAAAATTTTGAAAAATTTTAAGAAAGCCTTTGGATGGACAATAGCTGATATTAAGGAAATTAGTCCTTCAATTTGTATGCATAGAATTCATATAGAAGAAAACTACAAACCCTGGGCTGATCTATAAAGGAGATTGAATCTTGTTTTGAAAGAAATAGTAAAGAAAGAAATTTTAAAGTGGTTAGATGCTGGAATTATCTACCCTATTTCAGATAGTGCACAAGTTAGTCCAATTTATTATGTTCCTAAGAAAGGAGGAGTAACTGTGACTGTGAATGAACATAAAGAATTAATACCTACTAGACATGTCACAGGGTGGTGAATATGCATTGATTATAGAAAATTAAATCTTGCCACAAGGAAAGATCATTTTCCACTACCCTTTCTCGATCAAATGTTGGATAGACTAGTTGGGCATAAATACTTTTGTTTTTTGAATGGATATACTGGTTATCACCAAATACAAATAACTTCTGAGGATCAAGAGAAATAACTTTTACCAGTCCTTATGGTACATTTTCTTTTAGAAGAATGCCCTTTGGTTTATGTAATGCCCCTACTACATTTCAAAGATGTATGATGGAAATTTTTTATGATTTAATTGAAAAAGGGATAAAAGTTGTTATGAATTATTTTTAAGTGTTTGGAACTTCATTTGACTCATGTTTATAACATTTATCAAAAGTTCTTAAGCGCTGTGAGAAAACAAATTTAGTCCTTAATTGATAAAAATATAAGTTTATGATAGCAGGAGGAATTGTATTGGGACATCAAATTTCAGAAAATGGTATGAAAGTAAATTCTGATAAAATTCAAGTGATCGCTAATTTACTTTTCCCAACAAATGTATGGGAAATTAGAAGTTTTTTAGGACATGTTGGATTCTACAAAAGATATATTAAAGACTTTTCAAAAATTGCTAAGCATTTATGTCATTTACTAGAGAAAGATGCAATTTTCAATTTTAATGAAGAGTGCCTAAAAGCTTTTGAGTTATTAAGAGAAAAATTAGTCACTGCACCATTTATAGTTTCACCAGATTGGGGAAAACCTTTTGAACTGATGTGTGATGCTAGTGATTATGCTATTGGAG
>NW_018222386.1:4624-12212 GCF_001263595.1 Phalaenopsis equestris
TTGTTAGTGATATTATACCCTATGGAATGACATACCAACAGAAGAGGAAATTTTTTTCTAAAGATAAGATTTATTTTTGGGATGACCCATTTTTATATAAACAAGGAAAGGATCTGATTATTCGAAGATATGTACCTTTAGAAGAAACTTATGAAATTATCCAAAAATTTCATAATTCTGATTTTGGGGGACAATTTTGTCTTGATAAAACAACATACAAAATTTAACAATCTGAATTCTATTGGCCTACTATCCTTATAGATTTTAATGATTATATTAAAACTTGTGATAAATGTCAATGAGTATGTAATATTTCTAAGAGAAATGAGATGCCCCTCAAGTATATGCTAGAAATTGAAATATTTGATGTTTGGGGATTAGATTTCATGGGACCATTTATACCATCTTTCAAAAATTTATATATACTTTTAGCAGTGGACTATGTATCCAAATGGATAGAAGTTGTTGTTTTACCTTGATGTGATACTCAAAGTCTTGCAAAATTTTTGAAAATAAATATATTTTATAGATTTAGGATGCCAAGAGTTATCATAACTGATGGGGGAAGTCATTTCAGAAATGCCATAATGGAGAAAATATTAAAGAAATATCATATAAATTATAGAATTACTACTGCTTATCATCCTCAGACAAGTGGTTTGGCTGAATTATCCAATCAAAAAATTAAAAGAATTATGAAAAAATCTGTGAATCCAACAAAAATGGATTGGTCATTCAAACTTGATTATGCATTGTGGACTTATAGGACTGCATACAGAACTCCTATAGGAATGTCCCCATATAGGCTAATATTTGGGAAAGCTTGTCACTTACCAGTTGTCACTTACAAGCTTTCCCAAATATTAGCATATTGGGCGATTAAAGAGTTCAATTATAATTTTAAAGATGCTAGTGAGAAAAGATTATTGCAATTAAATGAGTTTGAAGAGATAAGGAATGAATCTTATGAGAGTGTTAAGATTTACAAAGAAAAGATGAAAATGTGGCATGATTTGTTATATAATGCAAGGTTAAGATTATTTCCAGACAAACTTAAGTCCAGGTGGATGGACCCATTTGTTGTGATAAAAGTTTATCCTTACAGAGCTGTGGATATTAAAGATTCTAAAACTGAGAAAGTATTTAAAGTGTATGGTCATAGACTAAAACCTTATTTTGTAGGAGATCAACGTACATTTAACGATCAAATGATGTTGGGTCAAGCAGAATAAGCACTGGTTACGTCGGGCTGACGACGTTAAACTAAGGGTTTTGTGGGAGGCAACCCATAGTTATCAGTGTGTTTTGCTTTGACTGCTGTTTGTGTGTGATTAAAAAAATTTGGGGTAGTATTTTATTTGAAACTATTAGTAATGATTTTAAGATTTTATTTAGTGATCTAGACATGCTAAAATGAGAATTGAGAATCATGCTAAAATGAGAATTTGGATGTTAAGTTGACTGGTGCAAAATTGAGCACTGGTGCTTAAGTGGGAGTTATAAACCATGTGCAAAATTAAAGTTCTAAAAGGTTTAACTGCCAGTTGGTTGGCTAAAACGTTCTAAGGCAGTTTTAGAATGTGCCTAGAAGTTATTAGAAGGATTTGAGCCTATAAATAGAAAGGTTTTGTGATGGAACTTTACCCCAAAATCATTTTTAGCCCTAGAGTCTAAAAGAAAGAGAGAATTAGAAAAAATTTCTTCATGGGAGATGGATTTGAAGAAAAAAGAAGAGGCCATGATGAGGAAGAAATTCATTAGATTCATTAGTCAAAGTGTACAAGAGATGTATAACAGTTTCTTAGCCGTTAGTATTGAAGGAATAACAGAAAAGATCAACAAATTGAGGCTAGCTTGACTTTACTTGAGACAAAGGTAAAAAACGTTAATGCCCATCTAGAGCATATTATATGGAAATTGAAAATGCAATTTTGTCACACTAATTATATAGAAGAAGCAGATAAGGCGATATATCTTAAGCAGAAATGGATTGGAAAAGATTGTATCAGAGCTCGTCACCACCATCCGTTCTATCAAAATTATATTCTGGATGCCTAAGGAGAGACTAATGAAAGACCTGAATTTCTCCAAACAAATGAAGAATGGAATTAAGTTCAGTATTAGAGTTTATTTATTAAGATTCATTGTTTTATATGTTAGTGTTGAATCTTGTTTTTGCAGTTTATGCATGTTATGTGTTTAATTGTGAATGTTTGTTAAGCGTTTGTATTTAGAAAAATTTTCTCAAAAAATTTTCTCATCTGAGACTATTTTCTCATCTGAGACTATTTGGAATGAGAATTAAGTGTTATATGTAATTGTACTAGTTCGTACATGAATATGAGTGTTTTTTTGTGTGAACATTTAGTATTATTTTTGCCTCGAATTAAATTAGTTATATTGGAGAATTTTAAGAAAGAGGAGAGTATAGGGAGAGGAAAATAGTCATTTAAGTGTTATAAGACCATTTAGGGGTGGTATACTTAGGGTAATAGTGCATTTAACTTAAGTTCAAAAATGTCAAAAATAGTGCACTGGCGCCTAAGCGCCGCATTCTCGCGCTTAAGCCCGATGTAACCCAAGAGGCAGGCGCCTAAGCACCATTTATCCGCGTTTAAGCACGGGTTCATGAAAACCGGTTCCCAAACGATTAAAGGTGAAAAATAACCCAAAAAATCACAATTTTTACTCTCACCGTCACCTTCTTCCTCTCGAGTTCGTGATATTGAAGTCTAGGGCAAGCTTTTTCTTGAAGATTTCTTGGTGGATTTAAGCAAGCTTATCAATATTCATGGTTAAAAATGAGGAAAAATCTATGAAAATTGCATAAATAGTATATTTTATACTTATAGGAGTTAAGTTTAGTAGATTAGACTTGATTTTTAAAGTTAATGTGGAATTTTGTGAAATTTGTAGAATGACCCCAAGAATGAAGGGGAGTAAAGGAAACACCCACTTTGATTTGAGCAAGTTTTTGAGTTTGAAAGCTCATGATAGGTATAGTGACGCTCTACAATCACGAAAGTTAATTCCTGAGAGGTGTCTCAAAAATCCAGGTGGATCCATGTAAGATTTAATCGTTCACCGACAATGGGAACGATTCTGCTATTTTTCTGCTATGGCTGTTATTTTTGTAGTTTGGGAATTCTATGTTAGTTCGGGAATTCTATGTAAACCTCCCTGAGGCAGAAGAGGGTTGAGTCATGGTTAGAGGAAAATTGGTACCTTTTTTACTAGAGGTAATTAATATTTTCTATCATTTACCACATGATACTTTCTGTTTTTATGCGAATTATAGTCCGACTGAGACGAAATTGGATGAGATTATTTCCTATTTGACTGTTGGAAGAGGACTCCGGAAAATCACAAATGAGAGGAGAGTTAACTTCTCCACTTCGAAGTTAAGTGCACCATCTAAGGCGTGACACTACTTTATTTCAGCTCGTCTGTTACCGATAAATCATCTAAGTGAAGTTACAAGGGAGAGAGCAACATTGAATTATTATATTTAGGAAGGCAAGCTCATCAATATTGGAGTTTGATCTATCAGATTATCATCAGTTCTGCCACTGCCTCAACTACTGCAGGTTTGAGATTTTCTTCCTTAATCTTTTCTTTATGTGAGCAGGCTGGAGTGAGATATGATAGCTGGGAGGAAGTATTGCTGCCTTTAAAGCCAATTACAAGTGTGAATGTGAAGTCATATTTTGAGCATTCTATTTTTTGCTGGACTTTCAAGAAGCTATGGAATGTAGACGCTGTTGCTTCTGCCTCTATTGCTTCTACATCTAGACCATCTACTTCACGAGCTTCTACTTCTAGAGGTGAGTCTACTAAAACTCAAAATCAATTTTTGCATATGATGAAAGACAATATCAATTATACTGCAGATATGGTAAGAAATTTAGAAATCTTTGTAGATCATATTGATGGGTATAATAGAAGGAAAAGTGATTATGAGGAGAAATTTCATTCATCTTTGGAAAGCCTCATTAGGGGTAATCGAGTGGAATTTCCTTCATATCCCAGATACCCTCATTATGAATCTAAAAATGTCTGGAATAGCGGTGATTCTGATGATGAGGAGGACTGGTTTTATTTTTATGTTTGTAATATGTGATGGACTACGTGGTTAGGACTTGATACATTTAAGTCTATGTGCTTGTTTGGACTTTGTGATGTGTGAGACTTTTGTTTTGTTTAATTGTTATTGTGATGTTGTGTTTTGTTAGTATTTTGTTTTAAATTCTAGGGTAGTAATTGTTGTTGGGTGTTGATTGTTGTGTTTTAGTTAGTTAGGATTGAACTTCTTCCTATGTCTTGTGGAAAGTTGAAAATCTTGCTAACTTTAGTTTTAAACTTTAATTTCAGAAAATTGCTACCTTGTATTTATCTTTTATCTTGTTGGTGTGTTTGTTTTTATTTTTAGACTGTGAAATCAAAGTTAGTGAGTTAATTTGTTTTTATATCTGTACCCACTACTTAGAAGTCTAATGAATCTCTATATGTTTAATTAAAATGAAAATGATAGAAAATTGATCAAAAATTAATTTTACTCTTATTTTTAGTTTTATACTTGTATAATTAGGGTATAAAAATTCCTGTAAGCATGTAATTTCAATTTTTCATTCATGCTTATATATATCTGATGTTAAACTATTTATTCTGTTAAAAATTTAAGTTTGGGGAGATGAAAAATATTTTCAAAACTGAAATTTTATTTATTCTCAAATGTGCTTCAAGTGAATTTGATTTGAAAAGAACAATGAACATGGATGTGAAGTTATATTAGGGAAGTAAATTTTGGTTATAGAAATGAGTAAGAAAATTTAGTTAAAATTCTGAGTAATGAAGAAAAACTTTCAGTTAAAAATTTTTAGTGTAGAAAATGTTAAATATAATGTAACTATCTTGAGTAAGAAAAATTGTAATTTTTAAAGAATTTAGAAATTTAGACTTTTATTTTTATTGTTTAAATTTCTTTTATTAAAAATAATTTTCAAAACTATTATTATATTTATAAGTAAAAGATTTATATCAGGACTTTGCTTTAGGAAAGGAGAAATGGAATTCAAAATCATTAAAGGCCTATCCAGATATAGTAATCCTTGCCTGAAAAAGAAAAAGAAAAAAAAAAGAAAAGAAAAAGAAAAAAGAAAAAAAAGTAAGGGAGGAGAACCTTAAGGATTAGTGCCTAATAAAAAATTGGCTCCACATTTGATCTTTTTAAAGTATAAGACTTGAGAAACTCTTAAGCTTAGGGATATAATATAGTAAGTAAAATTATTTTTAATAAAAAAATTTAAGCGGAGATAATAAAAGGACTAAATTCTAAATTTGGAAAATTTACAATATTTCTGAATTAGATAGGAACTCATATTTTCATATTTCTTAACATTAAAAATTTTTAAACTTTAACTTGGTCTCATTTACTAAATATTTTTTATAAATTGGACGACCATATTTCTAAATCTAAATTTTGGTAACTCCTAAAGAAACTCATATACATATCATACTTGTTTACTTTTTAAAGATTGAAGTGTCACTTGAGCACAAGTAACATTTTAAGTTTAGGGGATTTTGATACACCTAAACTATATAGAGTTTTTAGACACAATTGTAGACCTATTTTTTATATATTGTGCTTTAATGGAATGTATTTGTGTATTTTTATTTCAAGTACAAGTAAAAAAGGTGGAAAATGCTAAAAAGAGTGAAAAAAGATCAAATTTGGAGCAAAAATATGAAAATGGTGCAAAAGAGTTTTGGTGCCTAAGCGCCGGTGAAACAGAAAAGGCCGTGCCTAAGCGCCGGAGGTCCCGCTCTTAGGTACTAGAGGTGATTATTTGACAGTTTAAATCATTTTACCAAATTTTAAAGAGACATTTGAGGCACCTAATGGCTAAAGAGGGTGGTTATGACCACTAGAAAAACTATGATTAAAAGACTTGTGAAAGGAGGTATCCTTTGGAGAATACATCGAATTGGGACACATTTTGAAGAGCTACCAACGCACCTCTTGGAGATTTATAAAATAAAAAAGTTGAGACTTTTTGAAGAGTCCTGAGAAGTGCTAAAAAGGGAGAGTTTTGAGAGGAACATTTAGAGAGATTTTCAAGCACCACAAATTTACTTTAACTTTTTTATTTTTAGTTTTATTGCGAGAGTCAAGAGTGTTGTAAAACAGAAGAGATTTAAAGAAACTTCAAGAGTTTGGTGGAAGATTTGAGATAAGTTTTTATCTTTGTTTTTAAACTACTTTTGGTTTTAATCGAAACTTCTTGTTAGTTTAAAATGATTTCTACTTTTAAACTAAAGTGTGGTATTATTTTCTCCATGGATTCTGAGTAGTTTTCTTTATTTTTCTCCTTAAAATGATAAGTAATTAAAGTGTTGGATGGAAGTTATGAAAAATATTAATCTTTAATGTTGGAAGATGTTGTGATGATTTACTTCCATGCACTTCATTCACTTCTCGATCTGGCCCATCTAGATGTTAAAATTTGCTGTGAGAACATATAAGAACCGGGTTGGTATTGTCTCGAAGTGCTAAAAAGGGAGAGTTTTGAGAGGAACATTTAGAGAGATTTTCAAGCACCACAAATTTACTTTAACTTTTTTATTTTTAGTTTTATTGCGAGAGTCAAGAGTGTTGTAAAACAGAAGAGATTTAAAGAAACTTCAAGAGTTTGGTGGAAGATTTGAGATAAGTTTTTATCTTTGTTTTTAAACTACTTTTGGTTTTAATCGAGACTTCTTGTTAGTTTAAAATGATTTCTACTTTTAAACTAAAGTGTGGTATTATTTTCTCCATGAATTCTGAGTAGTTTTGTTTATTTTTCTCCTTAAAATGATAAGTAATTAAAGGTAGGAATGAAGTTTAATAGAAGTGCTTTCAATTTCATAAATTATGATGATTTAAACTCTATGCTTAATTTACTTAGCGACCTGACCAATTATTTTGTTAAAATCTATTATGAAATATAGTGACCCAAAATGGGTTATACCTTCCTCAACATAGTAAGAATCACATTTAGTTTCATGGATGAGAATGTAGTCCATGAAATAGAGAAATAATCTTTGAAGGGTGTAGAGTTAGAGGACTTTAAAGTGACAGGTTAAAGCCTCCAACTTTGTTTATTGTTTTAGGTTCTGATACGAGATGTTAGCCCCCAGGTGGAGGGAATCGAGGGAACTCCAGAGTGAGAGTTGGTATCTTCCCTGCCTAGTTGGTCTTCAGAAACTTTAAATTAGCCAATGTTCTTTATAGCATCCTTTAGTAAGGGTAAAGAATATTATTGCTCAAAATAATATTGCTCATATTTGGCTCAACACATTTTGCATACTTTCGCAACTAAAATTCTATACTTAATATTGATTCATGATAAGGAGAAAGATATTTTCATATCAAGTACTTTTCTTTTACATAAACTCAAGTTATCTATAGAAGTTTTATTATTTTTTCAAAATATCAAAAATACCAAAAAGATTTGAATTTCGCCTACTATGAAAATATCTATAGTTTAAGTAATTGTCTTTTTTAAAATAGAAAGTTTGTTGATTAATAGTGCATATTGCAAAATTCCTT
>NW_018222386.1:16280-32821 GCF_001263595.1 Phalaenopsis equestris
TGGAATGGCTTCTTTTTTTTTTTTTTTGGTTTCCTCTTATAGTCATGTTCTATTAGTAGTATATTGGAGAGATCAAAAGAAATCCAGAGGGTTGGTTCAGTAACTGATGGGGACGGAATTCAGCAATATTTATTATAATTGTATTATTTTTGTTTTAATTCATGTCATGAAATTGTAGTTCTAATTGCATAATTTGTGCAAGAAAATCATTTTCTCATTCTTGTACTTTAAGTAAAAGTTACAACACTTCTATCTTTTCCTCTTAGCGGGAACTAATCAAGTAAAAATTACTTTCAATACATTGAACACACCTCTCTTGGTTAAAACATGATGAGGGTGCTTAGCAGAGATGATATGTCAACCCAACCTGCTTACTGAATGAAAGAAAGTCGACTGCATTCTACATTCAGATTACTTGAGCATATTATTCTAGGTTTATTATTGATTTGCTTCATTTCGGATGTTGGGGCTTGATGATAGTTATATTAATAGCACAATAGAAATAAATAAGGTTTCGTTGCTGCAGTTATATTAACAAGAACATTCATGGCAGTGTTGTCAGGTAATGGATGAGGCAACTGAAATCCTGAAGCCATTTTTTTCCTTAATCTTTGGAGGAAAATATCAAAACAAGAAAAAAAAAACAGTACCACCAGATTAATGTTCTCCTTTGATTACTGATCTCTAAAGAAAATAGCACCATCCGGGCAGCTTAGTTTATTCAGTTTTCTGATTTGATTAGCAATGTAAACTTTTGTTATATATCCTGAAACCTTTTCCACAGAGAAACTTGGAAAACAAGAGAACAGCGGATAAATGTATTTACTACAAATGGTAATGCAATTTATTCGGAGCATATGGTTATCAATATCTTAAATGATTAAATCCTAAACTAGCCAGCCCTATTTTTTATATGTGGCCTATTTAGTTCCACAATATCACATAGCTCCAATTTAGTCTCCTTATCGCAAAATTGATCTAAAATATTTGATGATGCAAAAATCATAAAATGGTTGAGGGATTAAAGTGCAGAAATGTGGTACTTCAAAATGAAATTGGCCATGTATAAATAATTGGGGAATTATTGATGAGTTTTAACCCTCTTATAAGTGTAATTTACTTGAGAAAATGTTGAGGATCATGATTACTAAACTAGATGAGGTCAAGCATCTTGATGTAGATCATAGTAGCTTGGATGGGATCGTATGCTTACTTTTTTTTTTTGGATATTATGTTCTGTTGAGGATCATGATTACTAAACTAGATGAGGCCAAGCATCTTGATGTAGATCATAGCAGCTTGGATGGGACCGTATGCTTACTTTTTTCTTTTGGATATTATGTTTTTTCCTTTTTTCTTTGGTCTATTGTTCTTTGTTGGTATTAATAAAATAGGCTTTATGGAGAAATATTACAAGTTATCTCTCTTTGTCCCCATTTATGTAAGATATTTGTGAATCTTTCCTTTGGAACATCTAGCTTTGTTTTTTTAACTTGCGTCTGTTTCTATTGTGATTTAAGCACTTCGCTCCATCCTACAATGATTCTTATATGTCTATGTTACATTACGTTGGGCTTCAACGATTCTTATATGTCTATGTTACATTACGTTGGGCTTTACAAAGTTAGACGCTATGTTATTTATTGCATTGTATTTTAGTAAGCTTAAATAAAAAAAAAAATAGTTCTGTTTTCAATGAGCTATGTATTAAACCAATATGATGATCTGCAAAATTTAATATCCCTTCAAAATGCTTCTTATTTATTGAAGCTTACAGTCAAGTTTTAGCTTCTAAAGCATTCAAGAAGTCATTATCTATCAAATCATGTCAACATATAACCTATTTTCGTTTTCACAAATGTAGTTTTCTAGTTGCACTTTTTAGAGCTACAAATGATTTTGATTGTTTGTGATGATTTGATTAGCTAATCAAATAAACTTCAATGCTTCTATAAAATTTTGGTTACTAAATAAACAGCTTGAACAACTTGAACAGTTCTTTGGATTTAGTTGTGCTCATGATCAGTGCTATTTAAAGCTTGCGAATGAGCTTATTATGAAACTTAATTAAAGCTTTGTTAAGACATGATTAAGGCTCATCCATGAACAGTAACATTTAAATTTTTTGATTCAATGCTCAACCTTTATTTGATACAACCCAATATATTTTCTTCACAAGCTGCTCACGAAAAATATTAATTAATACTCATTAAAGTGTCAAAGGAGTTGCTCCTTAATAGCATCAATAATCTCAATATGAATCAAACTCAGAAAGGATTTTTATGAATTTACTCTAGCTCGAACACAATGAGATCGATTCGAGCTCAAACCGAGCTCGATTAGGATGTTGATAAAAGAACTCAAGCTCGAACAGACACTTGCTTAGTTGATCTTGGTTTTTTAGTTGTGCTGGCTTTTTTATAATGCATTGATATGAACGTGCTCCCTTTCTTACTAAAATTTTCCTTTAATCTGTTGGCTTTGGCGCCTACGCCTTGGCAATCCATGGGATAGAGGATGCCATGTATACGTGCTTCTAGTGGTCCACCTTCTGCTTTCCTTTTTATGAGTTTTAGTCATCTATGATCCCTTGTAAATTAGTTGATAGGGATCTAAAATTCCCAATTTATCTAGAATATTGTTGACTGTAGGATTTCAGTGCCCCTTAATCAATATATCAACTATTTGACTATTTGTTTAAATATAAAGATTGCAAATCAATCTACTTGCTATTTTTTCTTGTATGAAGTGCCTATCCGCTTACATGCACTATTTTTCCAGCAACGTTTAATAACAGATTTGTAATCTGTGTTTCACCTTACATGTTCTTCTCATTTAATATTTATATCTTCAAGCATAGTTTTTAACCACAATTATTCACAAATGTTTTGGACAATTGCATTAAACAAAGCTTTTACGTGTGACCCCTAGATTATCGGTTATTTCTTACTTCTCAATTCATGTGCTGTAAATTATTTTGGAGTTTTATTTTATATCAAGCATTGAGCCTTTTTATTGTCACAAGTAATATAACCTTTTAGCTAAACTAGAGTTCCTTATTTTTATATGGCATTTATACTTCCTATGTTACAGTAGGAATGCATACAATTTTTTGAAGAGAAATAATTAAAATACTTGATGAACTCTTAACCATGGAGAAAGCAATGAATTAGGTTGAAACAGCGCTTTAGAAATGGAAACTCTAAGTTGGAGCTATGATGCCATGCAGTAAAGAGGAGAATGGAAAAGGCTCAAGTTATTTCTCATTCATTCATTGGGTATTTATGCATAAAAATCCCTAGGTTTCATTAGGAATTCATACAATTCTATGAAAAGAAGTAATCGCTTTCCTTGATTTTAAAATCGATGGGAGGCTAGCTCATGGATTCGTGGATCCTTATCTTCTGAGCTTTCTGAAATTTGCTTCCTTTTGCATGCAACTTGGAAGCAAAAAAATAAATAATATAAAAAAAAATGCAATCTAAATAAATAAATTAATATTTTTTTTTGTTGTTTCTTTTAGTATTAAGCATCTTATTATTCTTCGACTCTTCTACAATTCCATCATTATTTCACTCTAAACATGACTTGCATGTCTTTTATTTATTAATGTATCCATTATTTTTTAATTAGAAACGTTGATGGCATGTCCAACCTATATCAAAACTGAATGTATCATATCATACATATATTAGATGCTGTAGACTTTGATATTATAAAATATTCCATCATAGTTGTTCCTTTTCTCATTAAGTTTCCTAATTTAATGGATTTTGAATTTTACCATGTCACCATGCCTTATATTTGACCTTATATTATTGACCAAAATATCTAATAAAGATCTCAACTTCTTTATACTTGCTCCCTGTAGCTGGATTGGAAACTACTTTGCTTATGCCCCCATTAACCACATTTTGTCAGCCCATGTAACGATTTAAATGAAATTAAACTGTTATTCTTCTCAACTATTTGGGTCGGCTGTATAAATATTTATTCAACATTTGCTCCCGTTTAGTGCTTTTAGTCAGTTATAAGTATTTTGACGCAATGTTAACCTTCAACTCGGCTAATCCGGTTTTGGGAACTTGTAATTTAGTTTTAGAATTGGTCAGATATAATCAAGGGTGGAACCAGCCTCTTTTTTGAGAAGGGCAAACTGCCTCTGAGAGGGGCTAGGGAAATGAAGGGCAAAGTGATATTTTAGGAGGGCAAGGTTGATATTTCAGGAGAGGCAAAAGACTAAATTACCCTTTCGTATAAGTAAAAATTTGAATTTGTGGTGGGGGGGTATAATGATTATAATTTATACTAAATGCAGCATAATTCTTTCCTCTAATAATCCTGCTATTGCGTACTTTTGTTTGTTTGTTTTTTTTTTTTTTTCTGAAAGGTTATTTATTTTTCATATTCTTTTGCTTTGATCCAGTGGCTCGTGTCTTTTATTTTCTGCAGAAAGAAGGCATCTCGTAGCAGGTAAGCACAATATTTGTTCTTCTTTCCCTTCAAACGCTTGCCCACTTGCCCTTCATCTTTGCAAATAAACCCTTCTTTTGTGAAATTGCTAGATATACGTTCGGGCTGTCAAACGGCAATGTGGGGCTATTGCTGATCCTGGACCAATCACCTCAGCCAAATCAGTGGCGATGCCTCACGAGAATTACCCCAAGGAGATAACAGAATAAAAATTGACTTCATTTTCAAATTTGCTTACAGAGCCGCAGATTGTGGAAAGTTAATTGATTCGTCCATCTGGATTGGATTGGAGATGTAATGACCAATGGTGAATTCTTTCTCTGCTTTGTATGCTTTTTCATTTTCATTTCTAATTGTTAGAGCTTGAGAAGGATGACACCACCTTTATGTACAGGGCACAAAAAAATTTGTTTTTTTTTTGTTTTTGTTTTTACATATATTTTCAGATTGAATAATGATACTAACTTCAGTTCTGGAGATTTATATAGACGTATGGCTGGCTGGATGCAATGAATAGATCTGAATGCCTTTTTATTGTACGTCTAGTTAGGTTGCAAAATAATGTGAAAGAAATTGTGGAGTATGAAGTTCTTTTCCACCTTTTCGCACAAGTAGGTGCTATGGACTACATTATAATCATACCTCAATATTAAGAATAAGAAAATGAACGATAGGTTTGATCATTGATCTGGACTTGGTGCTATGTCAAATTTATACAAACAATGATTTTCTTTCGGCTAGCAAAAAATATTAATTTGTATAAGATGCATTGCATAGCAATGTTGATGGTAATAAATTTTTTTTTTCCTTTTTCTAGGCATGGTAAGCCACCAACATATTTCCATCGTTCGACATGAATCGAGGTATGCCGAATTTTGAGAGAATCTTTTGAGCAAGAAACATTAAAGTTTAATTTAAGAGTCACAAAGAGTTCTGATTTCAGCAAACTTATAGTTAAACTGATCGGCTTGATGGGACGGACCAATGATATCAAAATTAGTCAAATCCAAATTAGTTCAAGCTCAGATCAAGTTATTAAGACACTTAGAGTTTTTTCGGACATATTTAGAAGGTCAAACGAATATTGAATCTAACAAGCCCATAGTCAAATCGAGTGTCTTGACAAGATAAATCCAACGAGCTCAAGATTGCTTAATTTCGATATTATTAAGATACTCAAATGTCAATCAAATGTTATCTGATCTAAGGAAGCTCTTGGTTTGGGAAGAGTTCCCTTTGGATAAAAGGGATCGCTTCCCTGCTCGTCGCAACTTTCAAGAATCCTCTTCTTTGGCTGATGTGGTTTTCCTACACCTTATCCCAGTAGGTTTAAAATTCCCAAACAATGATTTCTATGAAGGGGCATTTGACCGATACGAGCACGTCGACCACTATCGAACCATCATGCAAATCCAGCGTGCTTCTGATGTGTTTCTCTATCAAGCTTTCTTGACAACTCTTAAGGGGTCAAGCTTGCACATGATTCTACTCTCTTATTGGGGGCACCATCAACATCTTCAATGAGCTTATCAGATTATTCATAAGACAGTTCATAGCAATTAGAAGGATCATTAAAGATTCCTCTCACTTATTGGGAGTTCGCCAGAATGAGGGCGAAATTCCCCAAGGAATTCTTCCGCGGGCTCTCCACTGAAGCCCACCAAATTTTGGAGTGGATCCGGAGTTATTGAAAGGAGTCTTTCTTGGAGGGCTCAGTCCAGGACCCCTTCTATTCATCAATAATGCAGATGATGTGCTCTTATGTTAATCACATTCATCACGTCGAAGTTAAAATCTCCGCAGATGAGGCCACCATTGCACACAAGGAACAATTTGAGCAATTGAGGGGCCAACACAAGAATAATGCTCGAGACTCACAGCAAAAAAAGTTCGAACTACAGGGGAATCATGGCCATGATAGGAAAAGGAATACACACCACTCAACACGTCATGTTTTGACATCATATTGACCATCAAGGATGAAGAGACCGTCAAGTGGCCAAGGTCGTTAAGAAATCCAGATGTTGGTGACCAGTTTCAATATTATCATTTCCACCGTGCAAAAGGATAGTTGACAGAATGACGTTTTCAATTAAAGGAAGAAAGTGAATGTCTGATACACCAATGTCACCTAGGTCACTGCTTATAAGAACAAGGTGAGGAAAACTATAAGTGAATCGTCGGAGTTATCGAATGAGAAGCACAACTTCAACGTATGTTATTTGAGTAAAAGAATAGAATATAAACTCCAAATTTTATTTTAGTAAAATTTTCATGTTGCTTTGAACTGTCATTTCAGTGAAATGTTCTTTTTTTCTCATGAAACATTTTTTTGTAGAAAGCCCCATTGATGGTAAGCGGTGGATAAGATCTTCATCCACGCCGATGGAAATCAAGCTCAGGAAGCAAGACTCGATGAGAAGCTCTCATGCTTCTAGAAGTTGAGCCCAAGAGACAAGACTCGACGAGAAGATACACAATACTCTTAAAAGTCAAACTCAAGAGGCAAAACTCGATGAGAAGCTGCCATGCCCTTAAAAGTAGAGCCCAAATGACAAGATTCGATGGGACGATACAATGCTCATAGAAGTCAAGCCCAAGAGGCAAGCCTCAATGAAAAGTTACCATGCCCCTAGAAGACGTGCCCCAAGTGACAAGTCTCGATGAGAAGCTAGTAGTGAACAGGATCCTCATTAGAAAGACTCTACAAGAGCAAGTGGTTGACATGGTCTCCACTCAAAGACTTCAAAAGGCTACAAGCATCAAAAGAAAAAGTCTGAGAAGGCACAGGTACGTCAAAGACCTCAGAAAGTTACAAGCCTCATAAGACACAGGTACATAGAATACCTTAGAAGACTATGAGCCTATGTTGGTATTAGCTCATTTCAAGATCTTATAAGGCATAAGCTCTTGAGGGCACAACCTCAGAAGGCACGAGCCTCAAAAGGAGTGTGATTCTTCGTTCGATAAAGCTTCGTTCTATAAAGTGTGTGTGCTAACTTTAATTGCAGAATTTCATATTATTGAGAAGCCACAAACTCAGAAGCAACGTCAAATATGTACAAATAAATAATTAATATCACTTACAAATATCAAATCAGATGATTAAAAAGGCTTTAAAGACTAATAAGAACTAACATAAAGGCTACAAGATTTATCACTGCTACAAAAGCATGAAAATCTCTATCTCAAAGTATGGCTAGAGAACTCTAGCATTTATCCATCTTCGTCAAAATGCACAAAAACAAAAAGTAAAAAAAATTTGAGTCACTCGACAAGGACATAAATAACTTTCTTTATCTCATAGGCGTAAAAGAAAATCTATTTGCTTGTCTGCTACACAGAACATGAATAACTTCCTCTTGCACTGTAATGTACAAGAAGATTTTGTTGCTGACATGCTATGCAGGATGAAGACGACTTTCTCCTACCGTAATGCGAAAGAATAACTTGTTGCTCGCCTGCTATGCAGGACACGAACGACTTTACACGGGATGAGGACCACTTTCCTCTTTACCACAGTATGCAAGAGGAACCTGTTGCTCGCCTGCTACGCAGGACATATATGACTTTCCTTTTGGTTTAAACATGAAAGAAGATCATTTCGTTCATCTGCTACGTAGGACGGAGACAACATTCTTCTTCTGAAAAATCTCGCTAGCGGAAGACTCCACTCTCCACTTTTCCTCTTTTTTCTCCCACTCCTCGTCACTCGTGGTTCTTCTCATCATTTATGGTCTCTACTTATAAGCTTAAGAGGAGTTCAACATTAAAAGCAATTATTAAAAAAATTAAATTAAAATCTGCATTCATTCTGTCTTTTTAGTTCTAGCCTTTGGTCTTTCGTCTTTCGTCTTATGGTCTTCCAGTTTCATCATTTCAAATGATAAAAAAAAAGAAAGCTGAAAATCTTTTCATACTCCCACATTTTAGCTTTCCAAATTCATTGAAAAAAATGTTTAAAAGTAAAATATGGATTTCTTTGTCTTTATGGCTTCTAGCTTTTGACATTATGGCTTCTGTCTAATAGTCTTCTGGCTTTCTCATTTCAAGTTAAAAAAATCTGAAAATCTTTTCATATTCCCTCCTTTTAGCTTTGCAAATTCCCTAAAAAAAATAGGGCAACAATTTATATATAAAAAAAAATTAAAATCCGCAGTCATTCTCTCCTTTCGGCTTCTAGCATTTGACCTTCCACCTCCTCATTTCAAATAATATTAAAAGAGGAATTAAAATTTAATATTCATAAATTTCTTCTTATGAAATTTATATGAATACAAATGTTTCATATTGCCGAACAGTTTTCTATTTTTCGCCTTCTTGCGAGAAAAAAAAATAATAAATTAGAAAAATGATCAGATTATTTAATGTGAATTTTTTACAACCTTTTCAAATTCCCATATCTGGAATTTAATGGTTTCATAAATCATAGGCAATATTTATCAATTTCAAGCAACCTTTCAAACTCCCATGTATATGTTTTCTTTTTCAAATATAATAAATTTCCATATTTACATTAAATTCTTTTATATATATATATATGAAATTTGCCCGAAATTTACCTACATACCAAATAAATCTTATATATTTATATAACCAAAATTTGTATATTTACAGACCAAAAATCAAACAAAATTTATATAATATGCATTGCCTTGGATCGATCTTCAACCTCAAGATTTTTTAGCATGTGCATTTTAACTTTTATTCTATTCAGATATATATATATATATATATATGACAAAAATATTAAAGTTGCAGATACTATTATTTTCGGTTGACGAAATCAAACTCATCTTAAAATAAGGGGAAATTGATACGTCATAAATAAATTTTCATCATCCGACAAATCTCGAGACATGACACGAATATCGAGGCAATCTTTTGAGTAAAAAACATTCAAACTTCAATTACGAGTCATTCAAAGTTCTGATTTCAGCTCTGCTTCGCTCCATGTGTCCTGTTTGTTATACTTGCAAAAAAAAAAAAAAACATTTCTTTAAGGTGCAAATTCATCCATAAACATGTGCAAAAAGTGAAGGAATTTCAGCATGCTTTTGTAAATATCAAAATCATGAAAACTTAAACCTTACTGGTCCTCAAGTAACAGTAGCATTTTAAAAATAAATTTTATTATTTTCAGAAAATGGGTTTCTTTAAAATTATCAATAATTTTACTCGGCATTGTCATAGTGGAATTTAAGAAAAATTCTAGTAAATTAGCCTAGAACTAGGGTATAAGAAAACCTTGTATTCAAATTTGAAATCCTCATTCTCTATCTAATTAAAAAAATCATTAATATTTGTCAAATATAGGATCCTTAGGAAGTTAGAAAATAGAATTAAAGCACTATATATATAAATATTGAATAATACTTTTTGAAATTTAAACAAGTTTATGTTTGTAATAAAGTCTTTTTCTTTAAAAAGATTGAAGTGAAACTAATTTTTAATTAGGCTCCTCCTCCCTTAATATATATATATATATATATATATATATATATACCAAATTAGGGACCTTCTATTAATCAGAAGGTGAAGTTACAATTATGAGGTGGGGGGCATTTAAAAAGTCCTCGTGCAACAAAAAACAAATAGAAGGAGAAGGAATAGAAGAAACAGACATAGTTTGTGACTCACAACCATTCTTAGCCAACTAATTAGCTTGCCTGTTTCTCTCCTTGAAAATAAAAAAGATTTGAACATCAATTAGGGTTTTCAATGAATGAATAAGCTTGCTCCATCATAAGATGTGCCATGGAGTCATTGATAGGATTCAAGGGCAATGAAGAGTGCATTTTAACTTGTATGAAGACTAGTGATTCAATGTGGCCAACTTAATGGCCCAAAATACAACAGCAGCTTCAACTTCTAGTGCATTGACAACAACAATAGGAGATTAAAAATAGAATAAACATGTACCATTGTGATTCGTGAAGATGTAACCAATACCAGTTCCAATAGGTGAGAAACTACCATATGTATTAACTTTGATAGTGGGGTAGACAAACTAAGCTAAAACACCATAATCATAGAGAAAGATGGCGGGCATTTTGTCTTTTTAATGTGAAGAATGCTATATGCATGTATGTATTCTTTTTCTTTAGGATCTTTTTCAATCCTTAACACATCTATAGGAGGATTGTTATATTTAGATAAATCTTTAATAATTTTATTTTTCACAATCATCTCCCTAAAGTGAGACCTTTCACTCACCTTCACTTTTAAATTTTTTCAAAAATTGAAAGTATTAGTTGAAATAAGTTTTTAATAGAGACTCAATTCTTATAAAATGTAAATTTAAGAATTCCTTATTCCTAGTTTTTCAAATATACAACTATCTTTTATAATAAATATTAAAATCATTTTTCTACAAGTTTTCTATAAGATAACTTTACTCTAGAGCAATCTTATTTACATAGAATTTCAAATAAATCCACTATGTCATTCCTATAATCAAAATTGAAGTAATCTAAAGTTAACACCGCATACCTCAAGTCCTTTTAAATACATAACAATATTAAGTGTAGGTTATTTAGGACAAATAAAGTTAAGCTTTTAAAAAATTTTCTACCCCTAAAACTTGATTTCTAGCATATGTATCAATGTAGAATTGAAATATAAGCAGAGAGGAAATTTAGCATAGAAGTACATCCTACCACATGCGTTCATCTCAAATATTTACAAGTATACACAAGAAAGAACTAACATATTGTAGTAGGTAAATCACAGCTAAACATGATTACTATCAAAATACACCTGAAAGAATTAAAATATTACAATAGATAAGTTTAACAGGAGTCCAGAGCAATAATAAAATAGTTCATAAATACACCCATACCACATCAACATAGAATAATATGTCATGCACATTAGAATAAAGATAAAAAAATACAACAATACTGCAGCAGGAAGAATAAGGAAATCAGTACATCAACATCATAATAAATATCTATTCCTCTTCCTCCTCATATTCATCAGCATCATCACCATCATCATCATCAACTTCCTTCTCCGAATCCTCCTCCATTGCCCTGCTCTACTCATATAACTGGTAAGGAGGAAACGTAATAAACTCCCTTGTTTTATCACCCCCAATCCACTTATTATATCTATACACTTCTATTTGAGTAGCTCGGATTTGGGCTTGATGGTCAAATCACCTTTTGTTTTACTAATCCAAGTGTGACAATTGCTCATTGAATCTGTATACCTCACCTTATAGAACTGCAGTATCATCCCATACTCTTTCCAAATGTTGTGCAAATGTCTCCCTTAAATTAGGAGGATGTGATGGATAAGAAGTAGAAGAACTAGGCAGCCCCTTACCTGAACGTTTTTCAACATTAGCATGCCAACTATATAACTCAATTTTTGTTGCCGAGATTGGTTTTAAGGGATGAAGAATTTGTTCCTCACTACTAACATCAACTCTTGCATGTTGGCATAAGGAAAAGATAATAGATGGAAGTCCTAAACCAAGAGTTGATCCTACCTCTATGGTATTGACTATTGAATAATGGATGATAGAACCAAAATTAATAGGATTATCTTTCTGGATAAAATAATTTAAAAGGTCACGATCCATAGTTACTTCACTAGTGTTTGTCGAAGGAAGTAACTTGGTTGAAATGAAAAAAATTCCAAGCCTTAGATATTTTATTTAATTTAGAGGCAGATAATTTGATTAGAGCACCCTCACTACCCTTCCACTCTCCTCTACCATCAATTAAAAATTTTATAACTTCATTAAGAAGATCTTTGGTTAGTATCTGTCGGCACTATTTTTGGTGTGGAGTTTGCCCGTAAGAAGCTGTCGGAAGACAACTATGCATTGATTCAAGAGGGGGAAATATCTACATATGTTCCTCTTACAAAAACAAATCCATCTTGAGCTTCAAGTAGATTTGAATAAAATTCTTTTACTACTGCTATTATAGCAACAGAGGTTTTATAGAAGATTTTTTTCCCACATTTTTCTAGTAATTATTCATTCCACCTTTCTTCCAGGACTAAAAAATCCCCTCTCAACAATTAATTTCTTAGATATTAAGATGTCGTAATATCGCAACTGAGCTTTAGAGCTCACGAATTTCTTCCTATCAAAAGAAACTTTGCTTATGCCTCCCTTGTTTTTGGGTGTCATATGATGAGTGAGATATGCAATTTAAGATGTGATGAGTTCAAATGGATACGTAAATGACTCAATATGCTAATTAAGAGCTTAATCAACTCTCCTCAAGGAATTTCTCTTCTTCTCCATGGTTTTACCAAAAAAAACCCATTTCTTGGATGAAGAATGGAAATGCAAGCTCATGGTGTAGAAATTTACCTTAGGGAGGTAAATTCCACACTCCAAAATCTACTTAAAACCAAAGACTGTAAATTCCACACTCCAAACACGAAGGGAAAGGATGCCCTAAGTATCACCCTCAATTGTCTAGAGAAGAGTCAGCAAGGAACTAGTGCGAAAATGACCTAAACCGAGGTGGTTCGACTAATTTTTTCGAACAAGAAGGATTTGGTGCCGAGGTGCTTGGGTGTAGCGCCTTGGCGCCTGGCTACTGTTGCCTAAGCACTAGCTCACACATCTTAGTATTTTGATGCCAGGTGTCTATAGGCCTTTGTGCATGATCCAAATCTGGTTTCGGTCATTTTAATTGAACATTTTGATCCTCCCCAAGTCTTCAATAACATTAATAAATACACAAACATGATATATAAATGAGGTTAAATGTTTCTCCTTCTCACCACACCTCCCTTCTTTACTACCAATTCTTAACAAAATCTTCTTCTAATGAACTATTAGGTGTTTTTAGATTTTTTTTATAGGGTTAAACCCATGGACAAGATTGTCCCTGATATGTTGTCTTTGGTTTTTCCAACCTCAGGTATTGCCTCATCCCCTAAATTATGCACCTCTAACACTAAATAAGAATAATGTCAAGATCATCCTCATGTTCATTTAAAAGCTGCTTTATTGGATCTACTTGATGAAAAACAAGGCCAGATAAAGGAAGTAATTGAATTGAGATGGACCTGCCCTATGTCCAAACTGATCATGTCTCCTGTAAAAGTTTGAGTTCAATTGAGAACTAAGACATTGTGGACTAGTTAATCCAACTACAATCAGAGATCAAATAGAGGTCTAGTTGCAACGAGAAGCTAAATAAACACTACCCTCATGACTCACTAAAATCAAAGCAATCCATCACAAACCTAAACATCAACAAGAAACATCCGACAATCCACTCCACAACAACAATGAACACAACACACTACAACAAAAACAATCTTGGGTTGCTTCCCAAGAAGCGATTGATTTAATGTCATCGTACCGACAAATCCAGATGCTTACTCAAGTTGACCCAGCATTAAGACCTCATTAATTATAGGCCTTTCTCCGCCTATGTACGGCTTAAGTCTTTGTCTATTCACTTTAAACACCTCATCGCATTTAGGATCCTTAATACCGATTGCACCAAAAGGAAAAACTTGTATTACAGTAAAATGTACCTAACCACCTGGATTTAATTTTTCCAGAAAATAATTTTAATTGTGTATTACATAGTAAAACCTTCTATCCAAGTTCAAAATCTTTCCTAAGAATCTTCTGATCATGCAAAATTTTCATCTTTTCTTCATAAATTTTTGCATTTTCATAAGATTCTTGTCTAATTTCCTCAATTTCATTTATCTACAATAATCTCTTCTCACCACCTTATTTCAAATTGTAATTAAATTTCTTAACATCCTGATAGGTTTTGTGTTCTAAATCCACTAACAAGTGACAAGCTTTTTTAAAAAAAAGCCTATATGAAGATATTTCTATAAGAGTTTTGTAAGTAGTCCTAAAAGCCCATAATGCATCGTCCAGTCTAAAAGACCACTCCTTTCTACTATGATTGACAGCTTTTTATAAATCCTCTTGATTTCTCTGTTAGATACTTCTGCAAATTTACTATTTTGAGGATGATAAGGTGTGAATATCCTATGCTTAAAAGCCCATAATGGATAAATGTTCAGCAATTTGATTGTCAGATCATATCCTATCTATCACTTTTATATCAAATTCTTGCGTTAGAAGGACCCATACAATCAATCTTGGTTTGTCGTCCTTCTTCGACATAAGATATCTAATAACAGAATGATATGTATAAACAATACATTTAGTTCCAACTAAATAAGATCTGAATTTATCAAAAGCATATACTATAGCTAATAATTTCTTCGTAGTTGTAGTATAATTGATTTGAATTTCATTAAGAGTTTTACTAGCATAATAAATAGCTTTAAAAATTTTATCATGTCTTTGCCATAAAACTGCTTTGATAGCATACTCACTAGCATCACACATCAACTCAAATGATTTCCTCCAATCAGGTGAGACTACAATAGGAGCTGTGACTAATTTTTCTTTCTAAGTACTAAAGACATTTATGGAATATTGATCAAAATTAAATAAGACTTCCTTTTTATAAAAGATGGTATAGAGGCTTGGCTATTTTGGAGAAATCCTTTATATATCACCTATAAAATCCAGTATGTCCTAGAAAAGTTCTAACTCCCCTCACAATAGTAGGCGGAGGTAGCTTTCAATTACTTGAATCTTTGTTGAGTCTACTTTCATGCCTTATTCAGACATTTTATGTCCCAAAATAATACCTCCTACAACCATGAATTGACATTTCTCCTAATTTAGAACAAGGTTAGTCTCCTCACAACATTTTAGTACCTTTGTTAAATAATCTAAACATGAATTAAATAAAGTTCCAAACAATGAGAAATCATCCATGAAAATTTCTATCCCTTTCTCAATCAAGTCACAGGAAATAGACATCATGTACCTCTAACAAGTAGCAGGTGCATTACATAGCTTAAATGAAATTATTTTAAAATTAAAAGTCCCATAAGGACTTGTGAATGTAGTTTTTTCTTAATGCTCGGAAGCTATAGCTAATTAATAATATCCTGAATATCCATCTAGAAAGCAAAAGTACTGGTCACCAGCTAGCCTATCCAATAACTGATCTAAAAAGGGTAAATGAAATTGATCTTTTCTAATCATTAAATTTATTTTCCTGTAGTTAATAAAAATTCACCACTAGTGACATGATTAGCATGAATTGGTTTATTATGTCCATTTACAGATAATTTCACTCCCCCTTTTTAGGAATATAGTGAATAGGGCTAATCCAAGCATTGTCTAATATATGATAGATAACACCTGCATCTATCCACTTCAATATTTCTTTGTTGACAACATCTTTCATAACTAGATTTAGTCTCCTTTGAGGATCTACCTAAGCTTTATGATTATCTTCCATCATGATTCTATGCATACAAATAGATGGACTAATTCCCTTAATATCTCCTAAGGTCCATCAAAAAGCCTTCTTATAATTCCTCAAAATTTTTATTAATTTTTTTCTTTTATAAATGAGTCAAATTGAAGGATATGATAACTAGTAATATAGATGACTTCCCTAAGTAAGCATATTTTAAGTGTGTAGTGATCCCGAAACAGCTTATATGTAACAGTATAACAATAATTCTGATTATATTTTTCACTTATATTTCCTTATTTTGCAACAAAACTAAAAACTTGATCCTGAAGAAAAATAAGAATTTAACTTTTAATATATATATATTGGGATACTACGCAAGTATACGTATCGTTATCAAGTAATATAAGACTTTTTTATTAAGACCTGAATATCGAACCAACAGCTTATATGCACTTTTTGGAAAACTTTTTATTTTTAAAAAGACAATTATTTAAACTAAAGACATTTTCATAGTAAAGAAAGTTTAAATATTTTTGGTAATTTTAATATTTTGACAAAAATAGAACAAACTTAAAAAGATAACTCGAGTTTTTGTAGAAGAAAAACACTAAATATGAAAATATTTTTCTCCTTATCATGAATCAGTAATAAGTATAAGAATTCTGTTGTGGAAGTATGCATATTGTGTTGTGCCAAATAGGAGCAATAATATTCATTACCCTTACTAGAGATGCTATAAAGAACATTGGCTAATTTAAAGTTTGAATAGTTCTGAAGATC
>NW_018222386.1:32951-34007 GCF_001263595.1 Phalaenopsis equestris
ATAATAAATTTTAACATCTGGATTGGCCAAATCAAGAAGTAAATGAAGTATATGGATTTAAATCATCACAACATCTTCCAACATTAAAGATCAATACTCTCCACAACTTCCATCCAACACTTAATTACTTATCATTTTAAGAAGAAAGATAAAGAAAACTACTCAGAATCTATGGAGAAAACAAAACCACACTTTACTTTAAAAGTAGAAATCATTGTCAAACCAACAACAAGTCTCAATTAAAACCCAAAGTATTCTAAAACAAAAGATAAAAACTTATCTCAAGTCCTCCACCAAACTCTTGAATTTCCTTTGAATCTCTTCTATTTTACAACACTCTCAATATAAAATTATAATAAAAAAGATAAATATGTGGTGCCTGAAAATCTCTCCAACTAACTCCCCAATTTTAGAACTTTCAAAACTTTCGCAGTACTTTCAAGACCCCTATCAAAGTCTCAATCTTCCTTCTTTTATAATTCTCCAAAAGGTACCTTGGTATCTCTTCAAAACGTGTCTTGATTCGATCGTGTCTTGATTCGATGAACGTGTCTTGATTCGATGTATTTCCCTAAGAGATGCAACTTTTCATAATAATTTTCGTCCATAGTGGTTGTAACTACCTATTAAGCCAATAGGTGTCTCAAAAACCTCTTCAAAATTTGCAAAAACCAAATTTACTCACTGAATTTACTTATTCAATAACTGCCACTGGCACTTAAGCGCGGTGCCTCTGGCGCTTAGGCGTGGCCTTCTCTGTTTAACCAGTGTTTAGGCGCCAAAATACTTTTGCACATTTTTCACCTATTTGCTCCAAATTTGATCATTTTTCACTCCTTTAAGCATTTTTCACCTTTTTACCTACACCTGAAAGAAAAACACAAAAATACCTTCCATTAAAGCACAGTATCTTAAAAATAGATATAAAAATGTGTCTAAAAATATTATATATTTTAAGCGTATCAAAATCCCCCAAACTTAAAATGTTACTTGTCCTCAAGTGATACTTCAATCTTTAAAAACTAAATATGTATGATATGTATATGAGTTTCTTTA
>NW_018222386.1:34788-39414 GCF_001263595.1 Phalaenopsis equestris
GCAGGAATGAAAATTAAAATAACTACTAACATGAGTTTTTATACCCTAATAATTCAAGTATAAAACTAAAAATAAGAGTAAAATTAACTTTTATCAAATTTTCTAACATTTTCATTTCAAATCAACATGTAGAGATTCTATAGACTTCTAACAGTGGGTGTAAACATAAAAGCAAATTAACACACTAACTCGACTTCACAATCTCATCATAAAAACAAACTCACAAACATGATAACAGAAAAATACAGGGTAGCAGTTTCTAAAATTTAATATTTAAGACCTAAGTTAGCAAGATTTTCATCTTTTCAAAAGACATAGAATTAAGTTAAGTTATAAGCTAACTAAATCATAAAACTTGCAACAGTTACTACCCTAGAATTTTAAAACAAACTACTAACACAAACATCATAATAATAAAATACAAAAGTCCAAAACACAACACATAGTACATATAATCACAAAGATGCAAATGTAGCAGTACCACACCACGTAGTCCACAAAATAAAAATAAACAACACATCAAAAATCTCAAGTCCAAAGCACATAGTCTAACATATTACAAACATAAAAATCTCTCAATTCTACTCCTCATCTTCTTAATCACCGCTATACCACTTTTCTGCAGACTCATAATCAGGATATCAAGGATATGGATGAAATTGCACTCCTGGGTCACCTCTAATTAGGTTCTCCAGAGATGAGTGGAATTTCTCTTCATAATCACTCTTTCTCCTACTATACATATCAGTATGCTCTGCAAAACGCTCTAAATTTTGAACTTTATCAGCGGTAAAATTAATATGATCCGTCATCCTCTACAATAATTGATCTTGGGTCTCAGTAGACTCAGCTTTAGATGTAGAAGCACGTGAGGTAGATGGTCTAGATGTAGAAGTAGTAGAGGTAGAAGCAGCGGACATCTCCATTCCATAACTCCTAAAAAATCCTCCTCACCAGCCATTAATAGAATGCTCAAAATAAGTTTTCAGATTCACCTTAGTGATGAGCTTTAGAGGTAACAACACTTCCTCCTAGCTATAATATTTAACTCTAGCCTGCTCACACAAAGAAAAGATCAAGGAAGCAAATCTCAGACCTGCAGTTGTAACGGTATGACAGAACTGATGATAGTCTGATAAATCAAAGCTCCTATGTTGATGAGCTTTCTTTCCTGGATACAATAATTTAACGCTGCTCTCTCTCTGGTCACTTCACTGGGATGATTTGTAGGTAGCAGACGAGCAAAAATAAAATAGTGTCAGGCTTTTGAAGGTGCACATAACTTTGAAGTTGGGAAGTTGACTCTCCTCTCACTAGTGATCTTCCAAAATTCTCTTCTAACAGTCAAGTAAGAAATAATCTCGTCTAACTCCGCTTCAGTCGAACTATAATTTGCATAAAAATATAACGTATCAGGTGGCAGATGATAAACCAAGTTGTTTACCTCCGGTGCCAATGAAAAAGGTACAAACTTTCCTCGAACCATGACTCTATTATCTTCAGCCTCAGGGAGGTTTGCATAGAACTTGTTTGCATAGTACTCCCTAACAACAGAAAGAACCGCCACAGAGGAGAAATAGCAGAATCGTTCCCACTGTCGGTGAACGATCAAATCCTCTACTTCTCCACCTGGATTCCTAAAACACCACTCCTGAATCAGTTCCCATGATTGCAACGCATCACTGTAACGATCCCGAGCCTTCGAACTAACACATTTACTCAAATCAAAAGGGCCCTTTTCTTTGCTCCTCTTCATTCTTGGTGCCATTTTACAAATTTTATAAATTCCAAAAATAACTTCAAAAATCAAGTCTAAATTACTAAACTAATTTTCCAGAGTATAAACTACACTTCCCATGCAATCTCCATAGTTTTTTTCTCATTTTTCACCATGAATAATGAATTTTTGAATTTCTCTAAATGTGCTCAAAATACATAAGTGAAAATCCAAGATTTTGTATAGAAGTAAAGCTCTTACCTCAAGGACCTTGGATCTAGCAAATTTCACTTAATTCGACCAAGAAATCTTCACTTTAGATGTGCCCTAGCCCTAAAAAATCGCAAATTTGAGTGGTTGAATGTGACGGTGGCATTAAAAATGGTGATTTTCGGGCTAAAATTTCACTTTTAATCATTCGCCAACCGGTTTTCATGAACCGACGCTTAAGCGCGGGTAAGTGGCGCTTAGGCGCTAGAGCACGATTTTCAAAATTTTCAAGGTTGGCTCAAGCTTCAGCGCGAGATGTGGCGCTTAGGCGCCAATGCACGATTTTCAAAATTTTTAAATTAAAGTAAAATACACTATTTGCCTAAGTAAACCACCCCTAAATGGTCTCATAGCATATAAATAACTATTTTCAAATTCCTATAACTCCCCTCTCTCTCAAAATTTTCCATAATAACTATTTTAATTTGAGGCTAAAAATAATACAAATTTCACACAAACAAACTTATATTAATTCACAAACAAGTACAAATACCTTTAAACACTTAATTCTCACTCCAAATAGTCTTGGATGAGAAAATTTTCTTAAATACAAATACACAACAATCATTTCACAATTAAACACATATAAGAAGTCATAAATACTAAAAATAAGAATTAATCACTTAGTCTCTCTAGGAATATAGAGTTGATAAAATGGACGGTGGTGACGAGCTCTAATACTATCTTCTTTAATCCACTTCTACTTTATGAACATCGCCTTATATGCTTCCTCTATATAACTTGTGTGGCTAAATTGCATCTTCAATTTCCATCCAATATGCTCTAGATGTGCATGCAACTCTAGTACCTTGGTCTCCAATAAAGCCATAGTATTCTCAATTTTGTTGATCTTCTCTGATATCCCTTCAATACTATTAACTAAGAAACCGTTATACATCTATTGTGCACTTTGACTAATGAACCTCTTCCTCATGGTTTCTTCCTTCTTCTTCAAATCCATCTCCCAGGAAGACATTTTCTCTAATTCTCACTTTCTCTTAGACTCTTAGGGCTAGAAATGATCTGGGGTGAAATTCCTTCACAAAATCTTTCTATTTATATGCCTAAATCTTCCAATAACTCCTAGACATGTTCAAAAACTGCCTTGGCACATTTTTACAAACTAATCGGTGGTTAAACCTTCTAGAATATTAATTTCTCACATGTGTTTAAACTGTCGCACTTAAGCGCCAATGCACATTTTTGCACTAGTCAATTTAACATCCAAATACTCATTCTAACATGTCTCAGTCACTAAATAAAGTTTTAAAATCTTTCCTAACAAATAACAGTTTCAAAAATACTATCCCACTTTTCTTAATCACTCACAAAACAAAAATCAAAATAAAAACACTCTGATAACTATGGGTTGCCTCCCACAAAGCGCTTGGTTTTACGTCGTCAACCCGACGTAACTAGTGCTTATTTTAGTTGACCAAACATCATTCCATCATTAAGTTTATGTCGATCCCCTATAAAAAAAGGTTTCAGTCTATGCTCAATAACTTTAAATATTTTCTCAGACTTGGGATCTTTAATACACACAACTCCATAAGGATAAACTTTTATCACAAAAAATGGGTCCATCCACCTGGATTTAAGTTTGCTTGGAAATAATCTTAAGCTTGCATTATATAACAAAACTTGTTGCCCTGACTGAAAAATTTTTAGTAAGAATCCTTCGATCATGTCACATCTTCATCTTTTCTTTATAAATCTCGGCACTCTCATAAGGTTCATTCCTTATCTATTCAAGCTCATTTAATTGCAATAATCTTTTCTCACCAGCATCTTTCAAATTATAATTAAACTTTTTAATCGCCCAATATGTTTTTTGCTCAACTTCAACTGGTAAGTGACAAGTTTTCCCAAATATTAGCCTATATGGGGACATTCCTATAGGAGTTCTGTATGTAGTCCTATAAGCCCACAAAGTATAGTCAAGTTTGACTGACCAATTCCTTTTTGTTCCATTCATAGATTTTTTCATAATTCTTTTAATTTTCTGATTGGATAATTCAGCCAAACCACTTGTTTGAGGATGATAAGCAGTAGCAATCCTATGATTTATATGATATTTTTTTAATAACTTCTTCATTATGGTATTTCTGAAATGACTTTCCTCATCAGTAATGTTAACTCTCGGCATCCCAAATCTACAAAATATGTTCATTTTCAAAAATTTTGCAACACTTTGAGCATCACATCGAGGTAAATCAACAGCTTTTATCCATTTGGATATATAGTCCACTGCTAATAGATTCTATAAATTTTCGAAAGATGGTATAAATGGTCCCATGAAATCTAATCCCCAAACATCAAATATTTCAACTTCTAGCATATAATTGAGGAACATCTCATGTCTTCTAGAAATATTGCCTACTCGTTGACATCTATCATAAGTTTTGATATGAGCATTAACAACCCTAAAAATTGTAGGCCAATATAATCCAGATTGTAAAACTTTCTATGTTGTTTTATCAACACCAAAATGTACCCCAAAATCAGAATTATAACATTTTTGGATAATTTCATAAGTTTCTTCTAATGGTACACATCTTCGAATAATTAGATCATTTCCTTGTTTATATAAAAATGAGTCATCCCAAAAATAAGTCTTAGCTTCAGAAATAAATTTC
>NW_018222386.1:39609-45072 GCF_001263595.1 Phalaenopsis equestris
ACAATGAGTTTCAATTAAATATGATCTAAATTTATCAAAAACATATACTATTGCTAATAACTCTTTTTCAGTTGTTGTATAATTGATTTGAGTTTCATTAAGAGTTTTGCTAGCATAGTAAATTACTTTGAAATTTTTATCATATCTTTGTCCTGAAATAGCTCCTATAGCATAATCACTAGCATCACACATTAATTCAAAAGGTTTTCCCCAGTTTGGTGAAACTATAATTAGTGCAGTAATTAATTTTTCCTTTAATAAATTAAAAGTTTTTAGGCATTCTTCATCAAAATTTAAAATTGCATCTTTCTCCAGTAAATGGCATAAAGGCATAGCAATCATTGAAAAGTCTTTTATATATCGCCTGTAGAAATCAACATGTCCTAAAAAACTCCTAATTTCCCTTACATTTGTTGGATAAGATAAATTAGCGATCACTTAAATTTTAGCAGGATCTACTTCCATACCATTTTTCTGATATTTGATGACCTAATACAATTCCTCCTGCTACCATAAATTGGTATTTTTCCCAATTAAGAACTAAATTTGTTTCTTTACAGCGCTTAAGAACTTTAGCTAAATTTATTTCTTCAGCTATTTGCTCCAAATTTGATCCTTTTTCACTCCTTTAAGCATTTTTCGCCTTATTACCTGTACCTGAAAGAAAAACACATAATTATCTTCCATTAAAGTGCAATATCTCAAAAATAGGTAATATCTCAAAAATAGTATCTCAAAAATAGGTATAAAAATGTGTCTAAAAATACTATATATTTTAGGCGTATCATGTAGGAAGCACCTTCATCTCAAGTTCAGGGGTTTCCTTGGCAGAAGGAATAAGAGGTTTAATATTTCCTGTCGTATTTAGAATCTCAAATCTCTGAACAAATTTTGAATCCTTAGTGTTCAATAGGTCCAACTCATCCTGAAAGTCTCTGTCATTCTCGTTATCTAACTTCGGCTCTGCTAATTTAACTATGGCTCCTACACAAATAATTAATTAAGTCCATCCAAAAACACACATATTTTTTTCCTTTAGAAGGATATTTCATAGATTTTAAGACATTAAATGCAACTTTCTGATCATTTAGTCTCATCGTTAAAAGTGTCTAATACTTTGTGGCTCTTCCTTGTAATGTGATAAGAGGATTTCATGAAATTGAGAATTCCATGTAAAAAATTTTAGTGATAAATAGAAGCAATAATCTTATTTACCCCTCTCGGTAGTATAAAGAAGCTTGATTATAAATGACTTTATTTCTATAAAGCCCAAAGCTAACCCATCAAAACATATCTCATTTGCATCTCCCTACAAGACATATCCACCTATATTCCACATGATAATATGAAAATTCTAGTTGGTTTTACTATAGACTTTCCCAAGACATATGGTTTACAACATATTCTAACAATTCACTTGGTCATAATGAAAAGTAAATTAAGCCCTGAAGGTTTATCATCATCATATAAAGTAATTAAAATAGTACGCAATTCTCATTCCATCCATCCTACTTAATCACCACTAAGAAGAGGAAAAATTCTACTCACAAAGCATGATAAAAACACCAAACAGATTCACTGAAATAAAGAGAAATCCACTATCCAGTTTTTACAATTGAGAGATAACAAAAAGTATAAAAAAAGATTTAGCTTTCTGATACACCTAAAATATAGTGTTTTTATACACATTTTTATACATATTTTTGAGATATTGTGCTTTAATGAAAGGTATTTATTGTGTTTTTCTTGCAGGTACAATCAAATGAATGAAAAATGCTAAAATGAGTGAAAAAGAGTCAAATTTGGAGCAAAAAAGAAGAAATGTGAAAAATTGAACTAGAGCGCCTAAGCGCCATGTACCTAGCGTTTAAGCGCTAGAAGTAGTTACTTGATGATTTATTTATTTAGAGAAGATTTTTGAAGAGGTGTTTGAAGCGACCCTTGATAAAAACGTGGGAAATAGCCCATGGACACGAAAGTTCATTCAATTGGCTTATTAGGAGACAACTTCTAGAAGATTCATTGAATGGAGATACCTTTTTGAAGAGACACCAAGGTAACCTTTGAATTTTTAAAAGAAAAGACTTACATTTTCTGAGAAGGAGGCTAGCCATCCATTAAAATTTACAGCCCATCACCGCCGCCGCCGGTGACCACCTTTATTTTATTTTATTTTATTTTGAGTGTTAGTTTGTATTGTGAGAGAAGCAAGAGAATTCAAAAGAAACTTCAAGACATTTGGTGGAGAGAATTTGAGATAAGTGTTTATCTTTGTGTCTACACTTGGTTTTAATTTAGATTTCTTGTTTGTGTACATGATTTCTACTTTTAAACTCATGTGTGGTTGTGTTGTCTCCATAAAGTCTGAGTAGTTTTTTTTATCTTTTTCCTTAAAATGATAAGTGATTAAATATTTAAAGGAAGTTGTGTGAAGTATTAGGCTTCAATGTTAGAAGAAGCTGTGATGATTTGAAACCCTGCACTTCATTTACTTCTTGATTTGGTCAATTAAGATGTTAATACATGTTGTGAGAACATGTAAGATCTGAGATGGTATTGTCTCAGTCAACAAATGGTTTGAATCACATATTGATTTCATGAATGAGAATGTAGTTCATGGGGTTGAGTACAAATAAACAGGAAAATATATTTTAAAGGGTGTAGAATTAGATGACTTTAGAGTGACAGTTAAAGCCCCCAATTTAATTTATAATTTTAGGTTTTAATACACAATGTTAGCCTTCAGGTGGAGGGAGAAGAGGGAACTCTAAGGTGAGAGCTAGTATCTTCCCTGCCTAGCCGGTCTTCAAGACTATTTAAACTATAAACTAGCCAATGTTCTTTATAACATCTCTTGTAAAGGTAAAGAATATTATTGCTCCTAATTGGCATAACACATTTAGCATACTTCCACAACAGAATTTTTACATTTATCACTGATTCATGATAAAAAAAAAGATATTTTATTTATATTGCTTTCATCTTGCAAGTATTTTAGTTAAATTAATTAGTTGCTTACTTTATTTTCAATTATGAAAAATTACAAAAAGAATCAAACTTTCATTCCTATTTTAGCATCAAAAGTTTAAGTAAGAATATATTGCTAAGTAAAATTTTGTTATATAAAATTAGTCCTCCCGGTGGGATCGATATTTGGGACTTAATAAGAAAGTTTTATATTACTTGATAGTCATACGTATACTTACGTAGTATCCCATATTGAAATATTATAATTGCATTCTTATTTGTTTTATAGTGAAAGATTGACCTAGTTTTTTTGTTGATCAAGTTTTTGACTCTATTGCAAATTAAAAATATCTAATAAGGAATATAATCACATACATCGCATTTTACATCTATATATATAGAAAATCGGGATCGCTTTCCCTCCTTTATGATGACCAGAAGATAAATTAATTAGCACTCTTCCTAAATTACTTGGTTGCTACTCTGTAGAACTCACCTTGTCCTTTGCATTGGAAGAAGGGATCTCCACGGCATGCCAAACCCACTAAGTAACCAACTGACATCAATCTCCATAAGTATATATTGTACTTTTATTTATAGGCTCTTTAACTTGGCTTTCATGACTCCACTCCAACTTTCTATGATCCACGCATGATCCACATGTCAAAAGTCCAAAATTCACAAGAGGCCAACCATTGTGTACTATTATTTATAGGCTCTTTAACCTGGCAGCTTCTGGCACCTTAGCTCACAGTGGCTAGCATCTTGACTCCAAGCTCTCTATATGCTAAAGAGAGGATGTCTAGCATCCAAGGGGTCCGACACATAGGTGTCAACCTCTCAGGTTGGTAAAGCAGGGACTGACGCTTATGTGCCTAATGTTCCAACTTTTAGGTGCCAGTGTCACTTTGCACTTTTAGGTTTCAAGTCTTGTCATGGTTTCCCCACATCAAATATCTATTGCATTTGCAAGATAAACACAAAAATACATTTTTCTAAAATGCAACTTCATCTATAAAAATATATATGTATATCAAAAAATACTAGTTAACTTATCTACACATCAACAGGGTTGACGAGTCCACCACAACCCTGTCCTCACTCGGGTCAGGATCTGCGAGTGTCTGGAGAAGCAACTTCGGTGACTGCTCCTTGGATCCCTTAGAAGAAGCAACCCGATTGACCAGCTCAAGGCCATCCTTCTTTCTCCTCTTCTCCCTTCTAACCGCTTTCTTCCTTTTGAACCAGATGCCGGAGCGAGGGTGGGGGGGGGGATATCTTGCTAGGGCCAATAGGCTCAGGTCGACCGTCTTTTTACTCGTACCGCCCGACATGATGCTTACTTTGTATTATAAAATAATCGGCAACAGATGAGTAACCTAATTTTTGGCCTTAATTATAAGACACACTGGTCACGAAAATAAAGAGAAAATTAATTTTTAAATTATTCTTTTTTGGTTGTCGTAACACGATTAACTAATAATTTTCCTGTGCTTACGTAGCTGACACCATCAAGGATACAATAAACTCAGGGAACTAATATTTAAACACTGAAACTATGGTACAAATCTCAACAAAAATGAATGACTCAGAGTACAAAGTTTCTCTCCAGAGCAAGTGATTGATCGATAATTCAACGCCAAGTGTGATAATCCACATTTCTAAACCAGAAATAGGTTAAAGCTCCGAAGATTGTCCATTACTCAGTAGCGGTAAGATCCTCCAAGGATAAGGCACAAATCTTTCAGCAGCGAGTTTCGTGAAATACTCCGCACAGACAATGACTAGATTTGCTCAAGACCTTGCAAGAAGGAAGATCAGGCCGGGGCAGTAGGCCGACCAGACAGAAAAGACACGGGCTCTGTAAAACTCGAGCTAAACAACAAGTGAGCCACGACTCGTCCAACAAAACAAGTTGAAACATCAGTTGACTGCTTGACTGACATGATTGGTTAGTGTTGATCGATAACATTCAAGCTCATAACTCATTGTAAATCAATGTTTTTTTTAACATTATGACGACCATTAATTCAAATTATACGGACTGAATCGTGTAAGGAGCGGTTTCCGTAACAGTTCTCACATCTCTTAATTGTACTAGTTAGATTCATTTAAATAGACGGTCCCAAGATAAATAAAGAGACTCTTTCCTCTCTTTCGGAGTGGGGAAAATTTTCGTGATGTCTTTTTGCGATCTTGCCCCGAGAGTCAGAATTGAAAGATGAGAGAGAGAGAATAAGAACCCACGAATACACACACACACACACACACACACACATATATACAAATATATACAAAGATATATACACATATCTATGCACATAAATGTGTATATATCTTTGTATATATTTGTATATATATGTGTGTGTGTTTGTATATGTGCATAGATATGTGTATATATCTTTGTATATATTTGTATGTGTGTGTGTGAGTGTGTGTGTGTGTGTATATACAAATATATGTATATATATACATATACATATATATATATATATA
>NW_018222386.1:45139-46521 GCF_001263595.1 Phalaenopsis equestris
TATACACACACACATATATATATATACACACATACATACATACATACATACATACATACATACATACATACATAAACATATATACATATCTATACACACACACATATACACACTTTTATACACATCTATACACACATATAAATAGATACACACTTTTATACACATCTAGACACACACACACACACACACACACACACACACACACACACCCATACATAGTGTTATATACAAAGTGTTATGTGGGATTGTAAAAAAATCATCATTTACAAACAACTCTTGTTTTGCTCGTGAAATAACTCATTTTCATCAAATACTAATAAATTTGTTGAGCTCGATTTTAAAACGAGAGGGCGGGAGTAAAAGTTTGTTTTTCTTGTTGGGCTCATTTTTACCCAAACTAATTATATAATAATACAGTTGATTATGCATTTGATAAGATTTTTTCAAAAGAAAAAAATCCGGCATGTGGGCCCTGTTTCTTTTTTAAATAGGTCATATCCACTCAAGAATTTGGCCCGTCCGATAGAAGGCCGCCCACAACGGCACAGTTTTGCCGGCCAACTTTGTTTTTTTCTACTGCGCCTTCTCTCGAATTAATATTAAAAATTAACAATCATATTTAAAAAGTCTTCTTCAGCCAGCGTTTCTGAAGCTGGAAATCATAGAAATCAAAAATTACTTGTAGCCAGATAGTTAAGAAAAAATAATCAAATTAAAAATATACGAAAAAGCATTCGTTCAATATGACCAACATATTTTAAAACGGAATGCAGAAGTTCTTCGGGCTCGGTCATATTACGGAATACAAAATAAAATTAGGCTGAGTCCTATTTGAATCTTTTATACAAACGAGTCGAACACGAGCGAGTCGAGTCTCTGCTTGTGTTCGGCTCGTTTATATTTCGAGCTCAAAATGCGTGTTCGTTTTCGGCTTGTTTGTTTAGCAAGTCGAACACAAGCTGTTCACGGACAAAAAGTCATTTTGACAATCGTAATCACGTAATCATAAGATGCTAAAGGTTGGGGCAAGATTTAAAAAATATTGTTTATATTAAAACATCATTTGAATATAAATTAATAATTTTAATTATATTTTCTTAACTAATACATTTAATTGATTATAAATCTTTGTAATCTTGAAGTCAATTAAATTTTTTTTAAAATAGTACTAATTAATATATATATATATATATATATACATATATATATATATATATTTAAAAAAGGTGAAATTGATTTTTGGTTTAGTATGCACCAAATATCGATTCCGCTAAATGGTTGAAAACCCTTGTGTGATTACTTCTCATTCAAAGAGTCCGCACCACGGGATTTGAATCCCCGACCCGAGGGACTTACGTCAGAGGCCGCACCAATGAACGATG
>NW_018222386.1:46540-48339 GCF_001263595.1 Phalaenopsis equestris
CTGAACATGAGTTGTTTGTGAAGAACAAACTGTTTTGACAGCCCTATACGTAACAACTTCAGTATATAAATTTATAGGGATTGCAAAGGACTTCCATTGTATCTTTGGATCGATAGAAAGACCAAAGATAAAGAGAGGCGGGAAAGACGAAAAAAAAATTGCAAATGTCGATTCTCAGCAATTTCGTCTTTCCCCCACCTCCGTCGATCTTCACGTCGGCGATGTCAATGTTTTTCCTAACGGGGATGGCGATCTCGGGAGTCTTCGAGATCGTTGGGCGGAATCTCCGCTACTCCAAGTTCATGGATGTCGGTGACGGCGACCGTGCCGAGAAGCAGATCAGGATATCAAGCAAAACAGGGATGCTGTTCATCTATGCTCCAGCGATGACTTACGCCGCCGCCACTCCGTTTCTGTTCTTCGGTCTCGTTGATGGCAGTAGAGGCCTACTTGTAACGGCGGCACTCGCCATCCATTTTGCCAAGAGGGTTTATGAGGTAAAAGCTTTGTTTAATTTGTTCCATTATCTCAGGATTTTATGCTTTGATGTTAATTTCCTTCGACCCATTGGATCTGGATTGCTGCAATGGTTTAGTGTATTATTATTATAGTATTCTTAGTCTTAATAAAGAGTATCACTCAATCGAAATCTACAGGTCTTATTTGTTCATCGGTACAGCGGGCAAATCTTTCTTGATTCTGCATTTTCAATAAGCTTGAGTTATTTCCTTTCTACCGTGACAACCATCTACGCCCAGCGCCTCACTCAAAATATGCCGGAGCCTGCAATTGATTTAAAATATGCAGGAGTTCTTATATTTCTGTTAGGGATTTCCGGGAATTTTTATCACCATTATCTCCTTTCCAAACTGAGATTAAAAGGTGAGAAGGTTTACAAGATACCGAAAGGAGGTCTTTTTGAATTGGTGGTTTGTCCTCATTATCTCTTTGAGATCATAGGCTTCATAGGAATATCTCTCATATCACAGACCGTGTACAGTTTTTCTTTTACTCTTGGCACTGCTATCTATCTAATTGGAAGGAGCTGTGCAACCAGGCAGTGGTACCTTAACAAATTTGATGATTTTTCTAGAAATGCAAAGGCCTTGATACCATATTTAATCTAATGCCATTTTCCATTACCTCGAATGCTCTGTATTAGTTTTATAAGGTTTATTTGCAGTTGTAATGTTGAATTTATTTTACTGTGAGTAAATTTGTGAGCTTTATTCCAAATTTTTGGCTTTATTACTTGTGGTTAAACATTGATTTGATTTGATTGGGCAATGATACTAACTTGAGTTCTGGAGACTTAGGGTCTGTTTGGGGCAGCTGCAGCTTATCCAGCTTCTGCTGATAAGCAGCTTATCCTGATAATCTGCTGATGACCAACTGATCCGGATAAGCTGTCTGACTGTTTAGTTAGTGCGTCTGAAAAACAGCTGATTCTGTAAAATTGACTATTCTGCCCTTATTTCGAATAAGTTGTTTAGTTGTTTGGTTAGTGCGTTTTGACCCTTATTTCGAATAAGTTATTTAGCTGTTTGGTTAGTGCGTTTTGTAAACAACTTATTTATAAATTTTTTTAGTTAAATGAATAATCTGTGTAGCATAAATTTTATTAGTTAAATGAATAATTTGTGTAGCAGAATGTTATTTTATTAAATGTGTAGAAAAAAAATGCAAAAAAGTTCAATAATATTTATATAACTCAAAAAAGTTGGGATTACATAAAAAAAGCATAGTGATATATATGAAAGTTCCTTACACATTTATGAAACTCTAATATGGATTATAAT
>NW_018222387.1:0-346 GCF_001263595.1 Phalaenopsis equestris
TTTTTTAATTTAAATAATTATTTAAATTCAGGAAATAGAGTTTTCAAAGTTGATTTATTTAACTATCCAAAAAAAATTATATTTATGAGAAAATTATTAGAGATTCCCTTAGGTCAGAGATGCACTTAGGGAAAATTTCATGATTTTTTTGAATTAAATTATTATTATTATTTTTTTTTTTTGGATCAATTTCAATGATTTAATTAAATAGAAAATAGTGTTTTAATTATCAAAATTATTTTGTTTTTTTATTAGACTTCTCTGAGTTCATAAAACTCATAGAGTCAATTTTTGTATTTTAATGATTCTCCATTTCATTATTATAATTATTTTAATGAGAAAATAA
>NW_018222388.1:0-2981 GCF_001263595.1 Phalaenopsis equestris
TTTGTTTCTAAGACTTGAATTTCAATACAAATTTTTTGTTTTTGTTTTATTCTCTATGAATTCTGAGTAGTTCTTTTTCTTTTTCTTTGCTCTCATGAATTAATCTTGTGGAATGAGAATGATTTAAGGATTTATATTTACTTTTAAAAAGTTGCGATGACATGTTCACTGATTTTTCATTGACTTTACAAATTCGCCACTTATGAGGTTCAAATCTGTTGAGAAACATAAAGACCCGGGAGGGCCATGATTCACCCAACTAGTGAGTGTAACACTTCTGGGCAGAGTCGTTGCGATCACCTAAGGGGGAGTGCAAGTAGATATAGAGATAAATTTTGATGGGTGTATAATTGATGCTTCTAGGGTGACGGACTAGATTCTTATTCAAATTTGGTTTAGAATTTCGATCGTAAGGGTCCCTAGTAGGTCCTATAGAGACGGTAAAGTGAGTAATCTAAAGGTGAGAGACAAGAATCTATTCATCGCTACTACACAAGCTAGAAATGCTCCTATTTGTCACAATATATCGTCATATTTTTACTCATTCAAATCCAACATAGATTAATATTATTGTTGCGAGATCTAGATATACTAGTTGATGTGGTATATATATATAAATCAAACAGGAGAACGATCGACGAAGTGAAAAATAGAACGAGAAAAATCACACTAGGAAAGAAGATCACAACGGAACACACAGATTTAATTGGTTCGACAAATTGCCTACGTCCACGGAGTTGCAAAGGATTTTACTACATGAGGAATTTACACCAGTCGATCACCTCGACTTACAAAAGGAATCTCTCACTCTTCGTTGTTCTATCTTCTTCTCTCTCTGTTCTTCTTTCTCCATACCGAGATACACCGAAGAAAACTCTACACCGAGATACACCAAAGAAGACGAACTTACAAGATAAATAAACTTAATTTCTCTTCTGCCACAAGCCACCAAGAAGAAACCTAGGGAGAACAATCTTCTTCTTCTTCCTTCTTCTTCTTTCTTCTGCCGCAAGGAACTGCTCCTCCTTGCACTTTTCTTTCTCTGCCCCGAGGAAACCTTCCTCTATCCCGCGGAAACTGAAGAACGGGAGAACAATCTTCTTCTTCTTCCTTCTTCTTCTTTCTTCTGCCGCAAGGAACTGCTCCTTCTTGCACTTTTCTTCCTCTACCCCGAGGAAACCTTCCTCTATCCCGAGGAAACTGAAGAACTCAAAGCGTGACTATAAAACCCAAGGAGAGCCATCCGAAGCTTTTATCACGAACAGGAGGCGGGAAAGATTCGCGACCTTTCACGATCGGGCTCGGACGGAAGTGGCGCGATCTTTCTCGATCGGGAACAAGGAGCTCTGGCGTCGATTCGCGAAATGGAAGGCAGGATCGGGAGTTATTGGGCTCCAGTTTAACAATTTACCACTTGGAGACCGATACACAAGCTACAACATCTCCTTCCTCAAACTGAATCCTCCACCATAAATCCTTCATAATGAATCCTCTACTATGAATCCTCCACTATGAATCATTCACCTCTGCAACTCGAAGCCTCTGTCTTCACTCTAGAAGACCAACTGAAGCTGTGCACAATTTCAGTTTCTTAAGAGTAACACTCTCAGTTAACATATCAACAAGCTCCACATAGCTTTACACCTCCAAGTTATTTTCTGGGTCACTCTTATCTCTTCTTACAACTCCCACTACATGAGCAACATCCTACCTCTACTGAAAGCCTTTTTCAATAAGTCTAGCCTTGTACCTTCTACTGATATCACGCTCTTCACCTGGTACACCCACTTGTTGTGCAATATCTTCTTCCCTGGTGGAGGTTCTGCCAGCTCACACTTGCTCGAACTTTCATCTTATAATATTTCTTCATAGATCGGTGGTTCTTCAACATCTGTCTATGGAACAAAAGGAATGAGTGCCCCGAACCCACTTTCCTCTTCACTTCTATCACTGCCCTGCACTGTGGCCTCTGGTAGATTTTCTACCACATTCAAAACCCCTGAATCCAAAATCAAGTCTTCAACAGAACTATGAACTGCCAACAGTAGTGCATCCTGTGATTCTTCAGATACCACATTTCCGCTATCATTCTCCATATTCTTAGAATTTCTGCAGTTCTTCTTTATGTGGTCAGCCTTGCCACAATTCCAGTAGGTTGTCTGCTTACTAAACTTTGATTTTGATATCCCTATACTTGAGTTCTTGTCATGTCATCTCCCTCTGAAATCAACATTCAGTGCCGAACTCGAACTTGAGACCTCGCTAGAATCTTTCCCGCGAACTTCCTCAGCTAAAATCAAATCACGAATATCATGTATTTCAGTTTAGATTTACCTGCAGAACTGTTAACTGCTATCCTCATGGCGTCCCAATTATCTAGCAATGAAGCCAACAAGATCAGTGCACTAACTCATCATCAAAGTAAATTTCCACATACGACAATTGATTTGTGATAGTATTGAAATCGTTCAGGTGTTGAGCAACAGAAACTCCTTCCGCCATCTTTAAGTTGAATAAAGTTTTCATTAAGTGCATCTTGTTATTCTCCGATGGCTTTTCATACATACCCGATAAGGATATCATGAGATCTGCAATCGTCCTTTCCTTGACGACGCTGTGTACAACGGACCTCGATAGGGTCAATCGAACAAACCCCAGAACTTATTGATCCAATAAATTCCATCCAGCCTCATTCATCCTTTCAGGTCTTTTCCCCAATAACGGAAGATGAAATTTCTTCCCAAAAAGATAATCCTCTATCTGCATTCTCCAACAACCAAAATATGTGCCATAAAACTTCTCGATACCTGAAACCTTCACTTCTTCTGCAGCTATCATTCTTCTTCAGATCTGAAACTACACTCTGATACCAGTTGTTGTTGTTGCGAGATCTAGATATACCAGTTGATGTGGTGTATATATAAATCGAACAGTAGAATGATCGATGAAGTGAAAAATGGAATGAGAAAAATCACACCAGA
>NW_018222389.1:0-363 GCF_001263595.1 Phalaenopsis equestris
AAAGTATGGTCAACTCTTTTGACCTTCAAAATCATTTGTTCAACCATCCTGGGACAGAGTAATTCGGGAGGTCATTAAGGACAATCTGATCTTTATATGGGGTCAGACCCCCAATAAGTGTGTAGGTGGACTAGTTCCACCTGGGTGTTGTGTAAAGTAGGTCCTGCGCTGGGTCCTAAAATATTTTAATTTTGCAAATTGAACTAATACTACATAAATTTTGAAAATTTTGAAATTTTTTAACCTGGTCTTTAGACTTCCCTTTGTTAGTTTTAGTGTTTGCGCTAAAACTACAACACATTGGCCATATAACTAACCCCTGCACTTCCTTTTGTAAAGTTGCTGCAATGACTCACCCAACGC
>NW_018222390.1:0-20205 GCF_001263595.1 Phalaenopsis equestris
CTACTGAAGGGCTTTTAAACATATGAGGCGGGAGAGGCGGGAGACTAGATCCTGCCTGGAACGTGATCGAAAGTAGAAGGTGTGGGTGAAGAAGAGGAAGAGACCCAATATGGAGGATCTATTGGGGTTGTCGAACTCGCTCCTCAATAACCTTGGTGAGAAGCTACAAGTAGAGGAAAGTTGTTCAAGCGACAAGGCCCATAAGGAGAAAGATTGCATGGGAGAAGCATCTCAGGTGAGGAAAGTGGACGTCCAAAAGAATAACTGGCCAATTCGTCAGCTCCTGCTCAGGCTCCAACTCTGGGAACAGAGCAAAGAGCCGCTTGAGCTTTGGCGTCGCCCACAGCACGGGAATTAGTTATTGGGGGAGCAGTGCACGAAGCTAATGATGTCGCAGTACAGCTTGGCTAGTAGGCTGTTGATGCATGAAAACGTTAACCAGAATTTAGGATTTATTTTGTACATTTCTATTGATGATATTGCACTTTAAGAAATATATTTTTGTTTTTAACTTGTAGGTGCAAAGGTAATTGAACTGAGGAAACCAAGAGAGAACTTAGAGTTGGATGGTGCAAAGTGGAACTAACTCCTAAGCACCAGACCCTTGAGCGCCTAGACGTAGTCCATGCCTTACTAACTCGAGAGGTTGGTGCTTAAGCGCCAACCATTGGGCACTTAGGCACTTGAACCCTTGGGCACTTGAACCCTTGGGCACTTACGTGCCTGTTCATTCAACAACATATAGAGAGCGTAGGCGCTAGCAACTGATTTGGGTAGTTGCTACAGTTTAGATGACTAGACGTGGGGGATCGTGTGCTAATGGACAAGAGTCATGGATGTGACATGTTTAAAAATATCCTACTTTTATATACACATTTAGTGTCTAATTTTAGAGATACTGCACTTTAATGAAATATGTTTCTATGTTTTTATTGCAGGTACAATAAGTTGGAGCAATTAGAGCTAAAAAACAAAAAAGAAAGAAATTTGGAGTCAAAAGGAGGCCCATTGTGAAATTTGAGCTGGCGTTAGGGTCTAGCGCCTAGGCACCGGGATCTGGCGCCTACGCGTCAGCATATAGAAAGAGTGGCATCTAGGCGCCACAGTTAGACGCCTAGGCACCATAAATGGTTTCTCTCTCTTTTTCATTGAATTTGGACAAATTTTGAAAAGGTAAGAGTTGACTCTTGGAAATTTGGCTCTATGCTATATAATAGTGATTTTATTACAGAAAAGGGGAGGCACAAAGGAGGAGAAGAGAAGAGTAAGTGAAGAAGAGTGAAAGAGAAGATTTGTCTCTTAGAATTGTAAAAGGAGAAGGGAAGTGAGAGATTTCTTCTTCATTGTATTTCTAAGAGAAAATTGAGTGATATTGTAAGGTGAGAAAGTGATTCAAAGGAATTTCAAAGGATTTTCTTAGAGAGGAGATTGAGATAAATAGTTTGTACTTTACTTTTTTTACATGTTCTTGTTGTGTAAACATGCTTTTATATATAAACCCATGTTTTGTTGTATCTTTCTCATGAGACCTAAGTAGTTCATTTTGTCTTTCTCCCAGCAATAAATAATCATGGTGTTTCCATTTATTTTTCTCTTTTTTATTTTAAAAGGAGTCGCTAGCTTGTCAATCGTCGTATACTCCCCCCCATTTGAATAAATCGCCCTCCTGAATCATATCAATGATTCAAAGAGGAGAAGAACCGAATAAGAAAGGACATACGACAAAGAGACAAACAAGATAAAAAGCAACACGTGGAGCCTACAACGTGGAGCCTACATGCGATAAACCTCACAATGATAGGTCAAGGATGTTCGCCTAAATAAGATTCGGTGGAGGCATCTTAAACCAATATCCACGAAAGAAGTACCTACGTAGACTTCTCATAACCAGAGAGTCATGTGTATGTACCTGTTCTGGGGTCAAGAGCACTCCTAGAGGAACGTGTTCCTACTGGTTAATTATATTTTGGGGGATACCCAAGAATACTCTCGATAAAAAGAGTTTTGCTTTATATTATCATAGACATGGGGTATAACAATCAAAGGAAGATTATTCCGTGTGAGAACAATCTCAATACTTCAAAGTTAATGCTAAGTCATCTGGCAGGAGAGTCTCTCACATCTCAAATGGGTAGTGGCTAATCAGCACACGAGGCTCACGAAATAACCTAAATCATCTTGGAGGGGATATCCCAACACATTAAAGCACATCCGGGCCATAAGGGCAGAGGACAAATCATCATATCCCGAATAGGCGGTAGCTCATCGGCATCGGGCAGTCAAAAATGATATCGACAAAGTCAAAGAAGCGAAAGGGCTCAAAGGGGCCAATAAAAGGAACTTAGAGTAATCCTAGAAGGTAAAGGTAACTGAGTCGGGTGCCACATACCCGTCATCACAGCTACTAGGACCTTAAGTCTACCTGGTCATGAAGGTAAGTCAGCCCAACATATCCTGAGATCCCCGGTCAGTAATCTGTGAATTGCATCCTCCATGGGAACCTCGGTAGCCCTAAGGTCAAAGGAGGGAAACTCTATCCTATAACTAAAAGCTGAAGCTCCAAGAGGTGGGACTTATACGTGTCGAAGTGGCAAAGATGCCTCAGGAAAGAAGAGAAAGTAGAGGTTCAGCTACAAAGCTGGAAACACTCCAAACAAAAGGACTTATACCCCGCTTGGGTTGGGGAGCCTTCTAACACCCTAGGCGCACTAGACAACCACCTATATGAAAGTATGTTGGGTCAGTTAGGTTGGAGAAGTACGGGGACTCCTCCTCGAGACATAAAAATATGAATGCAGTTATCTAGAGCGATCCTAAGTATTGTGGGTGTCCTATTAATATATGCAGGAAAGTAAATGTTGCAATTTTTAAATCTTAAATATTTTAATCCTAAATTTTAATTATCTTGAATATTTTATTTAGGATTTTGTAAAAATATTTAGAATTTTTGTAGAAAATTAGGAATTTAAGTCTTAAATCACCTATGTAACATCGTGAAAATGCAGATAAACCACAGAAAGAAACAAAGAAAACACATGTAAATGTGTAGACATGCAATATGGTGCAAAAAGCAAAACAAGTCAAATCAAAATAATACATAGACCAGTGTTGCTAGGTCGGCAACATATCCTAGAAAAGGAAAAAAGCAGTCAAACTCTGCATATACATGCATATCCTAATTCTATACATCAATATAAAAATACAGAATTAAGATACGGTACACGAGCATTTGCTCCTTATCCCCTCTACATGTTTCCCATGCTAAACACCTCGGAACTCATGCCTATATCTTATTTCTGCTACAGGACTCTCCTAGACTCTAAAAGTACATAGAGAAAAGAAAAAGACTCAATTCTGCATGAAAATAAGTGTCGGCGGGAAAGCTTACATGCAAATAATGTATCATGAGCAATGCCTTAAAAGTGGGGGAGCTAATAGCTCCTGCAAGAAAAATGATCATAAATCATTACTTGCTCCCCCCATAGCGGTACCTGTGTGTGTGCATATAAATAGGCATGACTCTCTGCAGAAGAATGCCCTAACACCCTAACACACTACCATACACTACCATACATATGCAACATGCAGTCACACCACAAGCACAATGTAAAAGAAAGATGTCTGACTAGGATAACCAATACATCAGAGAACAATAACCAAACATCAAAAAGACTACCTGACACCCTAAATCCTAGCCTAACACATCATTTGTCAAAAAGTGCGTCAACGTAGTATCAAAGTGCGGGGTAAGTGGGTATAATATGACTTTGACGGGGTCACAATGTCGGCCCCGTCTTAAAGATTCCAAGGATCTAAAGGGTGTCACGAAGAGGGGTGACACGGGTTAGATCTATTAGATATTTAGCACAGTCATACTCGTGTCAATCCTGATGACTTAACTCGCATTAGCAAATTAAAACATATAAGTAGTGATAAAGAGTATGTCATTGAAGGTGGTGACTCGTAAGAATGAGCATGCCGTAGTGGTAGGGGTCCGAAAAGAGGGTACGTTGGTAAGGCAGTGACCCGAAGGACGACAGGAGCCCGAAAAGAGGGTATACCAGTAAGGCAGTGACCAAAAGGTGGGCATGTCGTGGCGGCAGCGGCCCAAAAATAGGGTTTGCAGTGACCCGAAGGTGGGCATGTCGTGATAGCTGCGGCCGGAAAAGAGGGTATGCCAATAAGGCAGTGACCCTCGTAACGGCAGCGGCCCGGAAAGAGGGTATGTCGATAAGACAGTGAACCGAATGAATGGGCATGTAGTAACAATAACGACCTAAACAGAGGGTATGTCAATAAGGAAATGACCTGAAAAAATGTAACACAAGTAGATGATATCGATTATGTAGACAAACATGTACATGCATATACACGACATGCAAAGGAGCAAGTGGTCAATCGATCGGGATGGAGCATCGGTCAAATTAAAGTGTTGTGCCAACCGGGTTGGGGTTGCCGACTTAAACAAATGTGATGTGACCGATTCGAGATGACTAACCCAGGAACAAGTGGTGTTGATCGGTCTGGGACGTCCGATCGAGGCACAAGTGGTGTCGGTGCAAGTGTAATTGCAAGTGCGAGATACAAGTTGCAAGTGCAACGTGCAAATGCAAGGTGTAAAGTGTAAGTGCAAGTGTGATATATGACATACAATATGTAACTTGCAAGACATGCACATGCAAACAATGAGATGCAAATGACCACATATGATAGTGAGTCACGCTCGTACTAACGACCTCACCTAGAAAACCTAAGGTTTAGACCCTTGGATATGAGACTCTCCAGCTTTGGTGAGGAAATGTGAGGAGTTTTCTCCCTGGATCTCCAAGGGAAAACTCTCCACGGCATCACAAAATGGGCTAGCTACAAAGCTTTTCTCATTTCGTGAACTCCTCAAAACTTTTCAAAGGGAGATAGCTACAAAGTCTCTTTCGTTTTGCCAAATCCGACCTCCCAACTTCTCAAGTAAAGATGGGGAACCCAAAACAAGGGAGTAAGTCACTCCGACCCATTAGGGCTTGTGCTAAGGCTCACAATAAAGAGGAGACACTCGACTCTATGAAGGGTGTTTGACCACACACATGAAGTCCTAACCTAAATGCTAGCTCTAGGAAAACCAACGATCCATCACACAGAAGCGTCGTCGCGCCGACTTCATGCCGTCACACGCACCCTGTGTGGGTGATCAAACCCACACACCTAGACACTACTAAACTTAAGGTTAGCTAGGAGTTTAGAGGATCTCACTACTGTGATGGTTGTGGGCGCGTTCTTTTTATTCGCTCCAAGATGTCGACGTCCGATCCGTGTGCTGACGTACCTCACAACAAAACACGTACATGAGCGGGAAAAGAGTGAGGGTGAGAGAGCGCGACTAATGTATCTCGAAATAAGTCACACAAACAAAATAACGAGCACGTGAGGTACACGAAGCACCCAAAATAGATAATTTAGCATATAAAAATGCATCCAAAATGTACCTTCATGAGGATCGATGTGGTTGCCTCTCCGATGAGAAAGATGTCAATCTTATAGGAAGAGATTGTGGGAACTCCAAGAGCTATGACATCGTTCCATGAAAAGCCCCCATGCCCTTCTATCAATCTGTCACCATGGATTCGGGAAGGAGCAGAAAAATTGGGATTTTCGGATCTCTGTGCGACAAACCAAAAGGGAGGAGGAGGCCAATAAAGTTATGGTGGCGGCAAGGAGGATCTCAGGCCTAGAAGGAGGATGTTGGTGGGGCTTCACGACAATTGAGAGGGGAGCGCTGGCGGGCTAGGTTGGCGCAGTCACCGGCGAGAAGCATAGGCAAAAACCTCTGGCCGAGAGGCAGGAGGCAAACCACGCGAGGAGGGGAGACCACGAAGAGAGAAGTGAGCCGGATGGTCTGCTGCAAGGACGTTCGGTGGTAGGGTTGTTCACCGGTGAGGTGTCGGCTGCGAGGAGCTTGGTACGACCGAGCGAGCAGCTAGGGTTCGCGATCGGGGTTAACGACGTGGTAGGTTGCGATCGATTTGGGAGAGAAGGAGAGGCGTGAGTTTTTTTAAAAAAAGGATAAGTTTTTTTTTTATTTTATAATAATAATAATAATAATAATAATAAACTCCAAGAATATGAAGCCAAAGTGTTAAATAAATAAATAAATTTGCATACATACATACCACATAATTCTTACGCATTATATATCTAATACTGAATACGCCCTCGCAGGAAAATGAACGTCATTCTTAAGTGAAATTGACATTCCAAATGCACTAGTGTGGTATGTTTTGTCGTCCGAGGTCATCTAGACAACTTCGTCAATGATCGGGTCAACTCAAGCCAATTTCGCACGTGACACGATGGATAACATTCGTTGACCCGACCAGAGTCTTTCGACGAGCAGAATGTCGACTGGCCTTCGCCTAAGTGAAAGCCAAAGTCTAGCGAAACAACCTCGACTACGTGCTCCTCAATACGTGCCAAAAAGGTCTCAGATGGGCATCAGAACTATAGGAAGTTACAGACATGTCGTAAACTATCTTGATTCATGCAGGTGCACACCCTACACTCGTGACATCCAAAAATGGATGCCAACACATGTGAAGAATTAAAATTGTTTAGAAGTTCTTTAATTTCATAATTGTGATGATTTAAACTTCAAACTTCATTTACCTAATAATCAATTTGACCATTTGTTAAGTTAAGATCTGTTGTAAAATATAATGATCCGAAAGAGTTATGCTTTCGTCAACTAAGTAAGAATCACAGTTGATCTCATGGATGAGAATGTAGTCAATGTGGTTAAGTGGAAAATAAATTTTGATGGGCATAAATTGGTGATTTTAGAGTGACAGGATAAAACCTCCAATTTGATCCAGAGGTTGAGAACCTAAGGCTAGATGTTAACCTCCATGCAGAGGAATAGCGAAAACTCTGGTGTGAGAGCTAGTATCTTCCCAACCTAACTAAGGATTCATGTACTTTCTTCTGCATCTAGTATATCAATGGGACGTTCTCCCTGTCAAATACTATAATGTATACTTCTTTCTAAAGGAAAATAGACATATAAAAACAACCTTTAGTTTCTAAAAATAATTTTCATTTTCATATTTTATTGTAAGTTTCTTCTGATAGTGGTATGTCTTTCAAATTCAATAGAATTATTAATTATATCTAATTCAAGGTTTTCATTATTTAATCAGAATACAAATATTCTTCTATTTCATTATCTGAATAACTTATATTTATTAAGTTTTCTTCAGTATGTAATAGCTCATAAAGATCTTCTTCACTATCTATGTCAGAATAATTGAAAGTTGGTTCTAATTGATTTTCATTTATAGTCGCTACAAATTTCTACATGACTTAGTTTACTCTTTTGGGGCATTTGTTTGCATGGACATGATTCAACCTAAAGAAATTAGTGAATTAGAAATTAATCTGCCTTCATCTAATCTTCTTCTTGATTTCAATGAAAATAAAAATTATGGAAGTCAATGACATCCACGACTTAACTTCATTGAAAATTCAAATTCTCTGGCCATACAACCTAGATGCTCTCTTGATATTAATCAATCTATCTTTCTAACTTGATCATCCACAGAAGCCATATTAATTATCAACAGATTGATTTCCAACATTTATTTTTAATAAATGAAAAAAAATTTGACTTGCATCTTAGCAGGTCACTATTTGAAAAAAGATTTATGCTTCCATATTACATCCCTATACATACTGAACCACTAATACTTGAAACCTTTAATGGTCTCAGAACTATTAGTGAATATTGGACCGATCAATTCGTTATTATTCAATCCGCTCTTCTAAAAATATCTAAATTATGTTCTATGCTACAATGGCCCTGATTTACTTCTTGAAAATAATTTCCTTACAACTTTCATGTCATTTAATCAATCTTCGAATGAAATCACCTTGGTTACCCCCACTCATTATCCACTCCTTTGTCCTATAATTCACATGCCAAAATTTCATTCTACTGCACCTATTCTTTGTATCCAACATGGTGATTCTACTTTAGACCAACATGTCAAACCTGCTTTTCCTCATCTTTTTAATATTTACTTACATATATATACTTCGTTTTTCCCTAAAAATTCTAAATTTACTGAACTTCGTGCTTTTGCATCCTCTCTATTTAACCCCTCATTTTCAGAAAATATCTTACAATTCTGGTCTTAAGATGAGCCCGTTGCAATTATTGCACCAATTAACCCTTCATTTATCATCAGGGTCCGCCCTATGAAATGTACTTCTAATGATAAAAAATTTAAGATTCAAATTCAGGAATTATTGAATCTCAAATTAATTGAGGCAATTAATAGTCCACATAGTAGTCATGTTTTTTTAATAAGAAATCATTCTGAACCGATTAAGGGAAAGTAAGGATGGTAATTAACTGCAAAAAAAATTATTAATAATACTAAATTTGATGGCTATTTCTTATCAGATAAAGAATTATTAATAAATCATATTAAGAATGTGAAATGATTCTCTAAATTAGCTTGTAAATCAGAATTCTCACAAATTTTGATGCATCATAATAGCAATGAATTTACGCCTTTAGTACCTTTCAGGGTCACAACCAACGGAAGATTATGTCTGTCGGCTTAAAAAACGCTCCACAAATATTTCAAAGACGTATGGATACTATCTTTGCTGAATTATCACACTTTTATCTTATCTATGTAGATAATATTTTAATATTCAACAAAACTATTATGCAACACAAACATTTAGCTTTATTCTCTCAAAAAAACACAAAACATGAAATAACATTAAGTAAAAACATAGCTATCTTTTTGATCAATTACATTGAATTTTTAGGACTTATTATAGATAAAGGCGAAATAGAATTATAAAAGCTTGTTTTAACAAAAAAATTGATTATTTCAAACAAATTACTAACAAAAAAGATTTACATCATTTTCTTGGATGTACAATTACGTCGAAGCATTTATCAAAAACCTTACTGAGTTACAAGCAGCTTTACAAAAGAAGTTTCAAAAAAATATAGCTTGGTCTTGGGATGAAAAAGATAAAAAAATTTTGCAATGGTCTAAAGACTTATGTAAAATTCTTTCAAAATTATATTTATCTATAGCTGAAAATTATTTAATTATAGAAACTAAGAACTCTGGATTAGCACAGGGGGTCATCTTAAAAGCTTGATGAAATTCTACTTAGTTTTTGTGCAGATACAACTCAAGTATGTGTACAACAATAAAACAGAATTATCATATTTAACGAAAAGGAATCATTAGCAATAAAAAAAGCAATTAAGAAATTCAAGTTTTTTTTAAAATGAAACATTTTTTATTAAAATAGCTAATAAAACAACTATTTCATTTATAAAAAAAATCATAGTTTTTTTACCCAAAAAAAAATTAATAAGATACAAAACTGTTTTTTTTCATATATTTTTAATATAGAATATATTGAGGGAAATAAAAATGCTCTTGTTGACAATTTGACACGTAAATTATGTAGAAAGTGAATAAAGATATTGAAAATATGAAAATTTACGACATAACCAGTGAAACCGACGACAAGTCTCTCCCAGACTTGAACAATTACTTAAAATACTCGAATTACAAATATAAAGATTAGAAAGTTAAATTGCATACGCCAATAACATTCTAAAGGAATTTACAAAAATAAAGAATTTTCTGAATGGAGAAAATCATGTAGATGAATTACCCTCAATTACTAAATTACGAAAATATGAGATTTTGCAGATCTTAGAATTACGAATGAAGTATCCTCTTTTTTAATTACAAAAGAAGCATAGACTTCTTCAATTACTAAATTACCAGATTTTACATATCTCAAAATTACAAAAGAAGTACCTACTTCTTCAACTAAAGTACTTTCGTATGTCAAGGTATTGTAAAATACATCAATTAACTCTGCAAATATTATTACAGACATAGTCGATGAATGACAACAATTATCTCTATATGAAGAAAAAATTAATTCTCAAATTTATTTTCTCATGGCTGAAAAATTCCAATTCATGAAAAATTCCAATTCGTTTATATATATGAAAATACTGTTCCAAATTTATCTCTGAATTATATAAATGCGGCTTAATATGTAAGATTTATTTAGAAGATGAAAATTTTCAAAAAAAATTACTAAAACTAGTTGTTGATGTCGTGGAAACATTCCACTTGGTTGTCAAGCACTGAAATATATATATGAAATTACATCAAACTTATTCCAAACCACGGGAAGGAATTACCTCATTTATACAACTCAAAATTAGCAAGGAGCCTTATACTTTGAATTATAAACAAATGGAAATATTATCTCAAAAAACTAAAGCTGATGATTTATACTAATTTTAGAATGAAACTAAAAAGCTAGATTCAACCAATAATTGGCTCTATCATTGTTCAAAGCATTGATTCATATATAGTCATTGCAAATAGTCGCGCACAAGATAAATGAATTCATGTATAAAAAGTGAGTTTTTATTTTTAGCAGAAATGTTATGGCTGCCAACAAAGAACTTAATGAATTATTTTGTCTGAAATTACAAAAAGAAAAAATACATTAACACATGTATTGTCAGAAACAAGATACTCTGCAAAGAGTACATGATAAGTTTGAAACCAGAAATAGTGAAATATAAAGAATATAATTGTAAAGCAAAATAATTATCCAAATAGTTCGTACAAGTACTTACCCTCCACCAGCTTGAAAAACAAGAATAATGCTCCACCGACTCAATTATTTCTGACTTTATTTACCACTAACTGAACTATTGGCCATATTTGCAGAAGTAAATTATTGAAAATATCGCCATTCATGACGACCACTGAGCCTTTCTCGGCCTAGATAGTCAAAATAACCACGACATCAAGTGATTATACTACAACAACATGTAAAATTGTCTGATGAGATGGTGATTTTGTGTTGCGACGTAGTGGGTAGAATCGTCTGCTGGGTAATGATTTTGTAAAAAAAAATTATTGAGGATAATTATATATTACTATAATTATTTTTATAAATAGATAACACCAAACTCATCAGTGGGTTGTGTGCTAGATTCTTAATGGTGGTCGAGCACAATGATGGGTGTTTTTTGGATGCCTAATTTTTCTAACTTTTTTTAGTTATTTAATGTTCAATGTATTAAATATAAAACTTTCATACATTAAAAAATTATTTATCATTTTAATAATGTATGAAAGTTGTAATTTAAATTTGCATTAACATTTTTTAAAAAATAAATGTATTTTAAATTATTATTTGCTACAAATTATCATCATGAATAAGTAACTTAATTTTAGACATTATTATAATATCAAAATTTAAATTTTTATGAAAAAAATATTTAAATTGAGATTATAATAATTAATAAAATTTATATAATTTAATTTATTTATAAAATAAATAATTTAAAATAATAATTAAGTGAACTTTATGCATAAAAAAAAATTTCATGAAGCTTGAATTCACAACCATAAAGACAAAGAGTTGCAGTTTACTTATCGAGCTATGTGAGCTTAATATCATGTCTTTATAAATATAAAAATAATAATATAAAATTATTTTCAGTAATTTTTTTTTTTATGTGGCGAAAATAAAATTGCTATCTCATCAAATAATTCTAAATATGTGACGATTTTACATTTTAAAAATATTTTATTTTTGAATGCTATTTAAAATAATAAATTTATGAAATATTATTTTGAAAATTTTGACTTAAGATATTAGTGCTATTATTGTCAATTATGAAATTTGCAGGGCACGAAATCGGCTATTTAATATATTATTTTGGAGTGGGCCTTCGACAAGCAATCTTTCCGTATGAGTTGGATCATTGTAATAAATTCAAATATCTTATCTAGAATCCCATCAACCTTTTATTTCTAAGTGGGCCAACCTGCTACTCGATCCATTAAAAAATTTCGAAGAATAAAGTTTATATTTATATTTACGGCGATTTAGGTGCGTAACACTTAAAACATCAAAATTTACATATTTATATTTACGTCGATGACTGTATCGTCCGTTCGCTACGGCGAGAGAGTAGAAAAATAAATGAGATTCATGTAATATTAAATTTCTAGGAATTCGTTCAATAGACTTCTTTTTGTGAAAATGATTCTTCTTTAATGAGTCATTTATGAATTATTATGTGTTTATATATTTGTAACTAACTTAGACAAACTTTAACCCTAAAATTGTGGTTGGCGTCGTTCCATATTTGTAAATGAATTCGACATCGTTTTGTATTTGTAAACACCTGGTCTTATCGTGTTGTGTTCATTCTGGTGGTTGCAAAGACTCACTTTCCTTGGGAAGGATTGTTCCATCAGACAGATGACATGTTACTGTAATCTGACTGACAACCTTCATTCAATCGATGGACTTGTATAAAATAAATCCCATCTGGGTGGTTGTTGATCTTTCCAATCTTAGGTGATTGAGTAATCATTGACATGGGCATGTGACATACCTTGGTTTGGTCAGACCTTCATTCGACGACCTAAGATTTGGCTGACCGATGCAATGATGAATATTCACTTACGCTTCCTCCCTTGTGCAATTTGTTGGATATCCTCAAGAATCTTGCGGCCATATTTATGATGTACATAATTAGTTCACTGAAGCTCTTTCTTCATTGAAAGTGACAGCTGTCATAAGAATCAACGAATTAGGTAACATAATTGTCTGCATAATGAGTAATAAATATTGCCAGTAATTGTACTCCCTGGAGTTCTGCGCTGCTTTTACCTAGGGTGCGATTAGCGTTTTTCCTCATTTTCAGGATTTTATTGTCCCTTAATCTCTTGTAGCTGCAAATGAAAATGTTAGGTTCTAAAAAACTAGTGAGCGAAGAAGCGCTAAGGACAGCCTTTGGGCTTCATGAATCGAAGACTCGCCCTTCTTGGGGTGACAGGAAGAAAAAACCTGAATGTTCTCATTCAACCTTAAAGAAGAGAGCTGGTGAGAAAGACCGATCGATTAAGAAAAGGTCAGGAGATGAAAGGAGGACAGCTGACACCAACAGGTAGGTCGAAAGGGACCAGGCATGAATGGTCAAAATCGGTCAAGCAGCTGGTGGTGAAGGAGCCACAGGTGAAGAGGCTGGAGAATCGTCTGACTAGTTACCTTTGTTGGAGGTGAGGAGTTGGAAAGAAGGGAATGTTTCATATGCACCTTTTTAGTTTCTGAGACACTCCGCTAACACTCGACTCAACAGCTGTCCCAAGAGCAAGGGCGAATGATAATGACTGCGCATGTTCTGCCATCGAAATTTGTTATGATTCAACCTCTGACTGGGGAGGTTGCTCAAAGCAAAGCTTCACTTTCGACAAGGGATCATGTTCAACTAGAGGTCGTCCAAAGTGAAGCCCCGTCAATGGAAGGCGTCCTTCTTTCTCCTTTGGTTGAAGGGGGTACCTAGGGGTGTAAACGAGCTAAACTCGAGCGAGCCCAGGCTCAACTCGTGTTTAACTCGTTTATATTTTGAGCTCAAAAAGTGTGTTTGTGTTTAATTCATTTACTTAGCAAACCGAACACGAGCTGTTCACTAACAAAGAGTCATTTTGACAACCCTAATAACGTAAACGTAGCCATAAGATATTAAGGGTTGGGGTAAGATTTAAAAATTATTATTTATATTAAAACATCATTTAAATCTAATTTAATAATTTTTATTCGATTTTCTTAATTAATACTTTAATTGTTTATAAATTTTTGAAGCCGTGTAGTCAATTAATTTTTTTAAAAATACCACTCCTCTCTCTCTCTCTATATGTATATGTATATATATATATATATATATATGATGAGTATATTTCAAGCCAAAACTAGCTGAATACGAATAAACAAATCTTTGTTAGTGTTCAACTCGTTAACTTAGTGAACGAGTTGAACACGAGCTGTTCATGAACAACGAGGCATTTTAACAGACCTACCTCCGCCAATCGTAGAAAGTTTTCATACAACATAGCTAGAGCGCATGATTGGTAACCTAAAATTTTCTTGTTAGATCTTTTAATCTTATAGCACCAACTCTAATGCTGTAGAGGAGACTGTGGAAATCATTGACTCCCAGTTCTTGTGCTAAAGGTACCTGCTGATCCTTTTGTTCTTGTTGCAATTTAAGTAGCATCCGTACCACCACTCTTTTTGTATCTACCTCCTCTCTCAACTGACCCAAAGAGGGAAACAGATGGTCGAATGGAGTCCCATGAGTCGCTAGTTCGATGCATGGACAAAACCATGGATTCTTTTGCCTGGGTTGCATGTCTTAAGAGAGAGGCCACCATATGAGACTTGAGAGAGGAATTGACGGCTCTCTATGCTGGTATGGAGGCTCTCCAGGCTGAGGTGGCGAATCTCCAATGCGAATGGGCATAAGTTTAGAGGCCAGCTTGATTTCTCGTGTCTGGGCGGAGGAGGAAAAAATAAAAAAAGTATGTATAAGTTTAGGGGGCGTGCGTTGTACACGAGCATATTGAATCGAGGTTTAGTCCTACTTGAGGCCGTAGATGAACCTGCTGTAAAATATTTTTTTTTTATAAATAAAATTTTACCTAATTTTTGTAATCATTTTGCCCTCAATTTTTGCATCGATATGACGCTGTGGAAATGCCTAACGAGACATTTTGGCTTACTTATGAGGCCTATATATAGAGTTGAATAGAAAATAAGTGAAACTTTACATTTTTTATTTTTCTCACCCTTGGGTCAGTTTTTCTTCAAATTCCAATGGTTCCCAAATACTCCACTCAGATGTTCCATTCAATCAGGTCGACCGAGAGATCAATTCTTATTGAATTCGATGTTCAACTGCTAAAAAGACTTGTGTGTATGACATAAGTGTCATTCTTGAGCTAGTGGGCGTGGATGTATGGGCTATAAATTATCAAGGTGATGATTTGATCTTCTATCGAGATCAATTTCGATGTGGGCTTCAAATACCATTTTGCACGGAGATCCATTCAGTTTTCAATTACTACGAAGTTATACAATCCCAGGAGAAACTAAACTCTATTAATACAACAATGACCATTGTGATTTACCTTTACTGAATGGAGGTTCCATGGTTTTGAGAAATTTTCTCGCACATGTTTTCTTTTTAAGTCAAGAAAGATTGAGTATGTGGTCTTCGACACCACTCAAAAGTTCTACCTACGTGACTTGAAAAAAAATAAAGGATTGGTAGCAACAATTTCTGAGGGTCATCTACAATGAATGGAGCAATGATTGAAGTATTTCAACCAAAAATACTTTTGTCCCCTAAAAGAAAAGTAAGGGAGTATCTCGCCGATTGAAGGCAATCGAGCATGCCATCTTTTGTAAGCAATTGTCGATGGTTCAATACGCTGATGCCACATCCATTAACTAGATGTTGAACCCAAGTCAATATGACTCGATGACACATGAGATGTGGGCTTCCTCTAATGTGGGGAAGGAGAAGAGGCAGTTAGAGAAGACCGCTCGAATCTCAAAGTAGGTACCAAGAAAGAGGAAAAGAGTCGGTGGCTCTCCTGTAAGAGAGATGGAAGAAGAGACAGAAGAAGGTGGCCTGTCAATGGGTCAAGTTCCACGTTTGTATTAATTTTACTCAGTTTCCAATAGTTATGTAGTTATCCAAAATAAAGTCACTGGTGAATTAATATTGATAGAACAAAAACTCACTTGGGTGATCTTAGGTGATTTGAGAGAGTTGAGAGATGAAGTAACTCCTTCATTCTTTTGGTCAGAAACTGAGGGGTCTTCAGAGCATCCCTCAACAAAGAAGGTCTCCCAACCATCAACCACGGGCTTCATCCCTCTATAAAAGAGAGGTGAAGCAAGTAGGCGATCCCACAAATAATCTTTGGCTCTATTTGTAAAAGTTGAGGGGGGAATCAACTGATGGTGGTTCAAAGGAAAACTTAAAGTAAAGCTATGAATCTACTGAGGCAGCTGAACGCAGGTGAAAGGGAAAAGTTGTTGCCTCAGAATCTGATTCCTTCCTCCCAACACTTCTGCAGAATAAAAAGTGGGGTCCATATTGATGAATACCACTACAAAAAAAAATTACCAAAGGTCGATAAGAATTCTAATTCAACCCTAGATCTGATAAATATCGAGAGAGATTGGCTTCCGGTGGACTCAAAGTTGGCTGGAAATGCATCTAAAATTGTTGATATTCTTTAATCGGCTGGCTTGGAGCAACATCTCGAAGGCCTCCACTTTGATTGAGTTGTGTCAATCCCTCAGCTATTTCTAGCTCCTGAGCTACACTTCAACTTAGTAAATGACTTCTCTCTATCTATCTATGAAAGGGAAAGATCCATCAAGTTTGAGACAAAGGCCATGGAATATCAGGAGTGGGCGAAACAAGTTACTATGAAGGCAACCGAGGTGGAGGCAAACTTGAAGGATGCCATTGTGGAGTTAGAAATAACGTCCAAGTAGATATTAGTGGTTCAAGAAGAGAACATTGATTTGTTCTAGTGAATGCTACCAAGAAAACTATTGAAGAACTCATTGCCATGCAAGGAGGTGGGCCGCAAAATTGCAGTTGATGAATTTGCCAAAGTTGGGTTGGTCGATCCTAAGTACTCCAATCTTGATGAATTCAAGAAACTTTATGACTCTCCATTTTTTGTTTACCATTACAAAGAATCTGGGTGACAATATGGCAGATGGTAGCTCATCCAACGCTCAAACTAAGGATCTATAGATTCAGATTTTTAACATATGTATTCAATGTGATATTTATAAGGATTTGAAACAGGCAATTTTATGAATGAAATTTGACCTTCTGGTCATTTTTTCTTGTGATCTACTGTACTTACCTTTTTAAGTTCTTTTTGCTTCATTTATATGGTTCACATTTCTTTTGGCTCCAACTCTTAAGCAAACTTAAGTTTTGAGAATTTATTCAGTCGATTTACTTCTCATAGGGTAGTCGACCATAACTTCAATACATAGAAAAATTCTAAGTACTTGATTTATGACCGTAGTTTAGAATGCCTTATGTGGTTTTTCATTATGACCTTGCATCGAAATTCTTATTCGACCATCTTTCCATTTTATGGTGACCCAACATCAAAAAGATTTTCAGTCGTCTTTATTGCGATTAAGTTTTAGAACACTTTCCAATCATCTTTATTGGGATCAAGCATCGAAACACTGTTGACCTCACTTTTGGTTGAGGTCTATTCTTTCTCTTTAGTAGCCTAGGGTCTAGCCATAGGACTTTCCTATTGACTATTCCTAATCATTCCTGCAACAAAACATCAAAAATACCTTTCTTTAAAGTGCAATATCATAAGAAATAGTATAAAATAGGTATGAAAATCTCAACATATTTTCCTTTGGTCACTCAAGGGGAGTTCCTATAAGGCTATTTGACCTTAGGGTTGACCTTGGGTGTTGGTCTAGAGCTAATGCACTCACTTCACTCACAATCACTCACTACCCTAAACCCAGAATTTCCTGACTTTGGTCCCTTGAGCCTTTTAGAAACTCATGTAGATGGTCCCCTAAACCTACTAGCCCTAGGCTAGGGTTTAGCTAAAACCAGTACATAGAGGACCTTTTCCATTAGTCCATGACTTACTTCTGGTGATTAGTTCCCCAATTTTACCCAAAATACTCAGCCCGACCTTTTGCCCCTAAACTCCCCCAAATTACATAGGTACCATTGAAACCCTAAATTTGGCCAAAATTCCCAAATTTATCCAAAACACCCAAACTTATTCAAAAATCATTTCAAACCTTTTGAAAACACCCAAATTACCCAAAATCACTAAAAATTGCCAAATTACCAAAATGCCCCTCAATGGCTTAAAATTTCAACAATTCTAAAAAATCCCAAAAATTCCCAAAATATTTTAAATATTTCCAATTTCATTTTCTCAACTACTACATAACTCAATTTGACCATTTTGACCAAAACTCCCAAATTTTATTTTTTACCAATACCCCCAAATTTGCCTTTAAAGGCCCAAATTTCCCCAAATTCAACTTAGATGTCCATCAATTTGATCCCAATCTCTCCAATTTCAATCTCAAGCTCAATTGGCCCATGCTTTGAGCCCAATTTTGATTTAGATCAAAGCCTCAATTTCGGATACATGACCCAATGTCACCAAATTGAATCCATAGCCCCTTCAATTGACCATAGTCTATGTTGAAAACTCTTTATAACATTCCTACACATCAAAATTGACCATCAATTGGCCTTGGTGAAGTCTCAATTTCATTTAATTTCAACTTATGTCCAAAATCCCCAAATTACCTCAAATTAGTTGTCCCCAAATTTCACCAAATTGATTGCCTTAATCCCAAGATTGGCACCCAATTCATGTTAAAAACTCTTCATGGCATTCCTATTGACCATTCCCAACAATCAATTTGGACTATGCCCAATGCTAGCCCAATCTAGACCCAAGGTTAGCCCAACATGCCCAAAATGACCAATTTTCAAATTCTTTCAAATTGACCCTCCAATTAAACTCAAAATGCTTTCAATCCTTCACCAAAAATGTTCATTACAATCATCTACATCACGTGCATCAATCAAGTGGGCTCAAGGACATGGCTAGCCTAACCCAAACCCAAGTTTTGGTCATTTGCACCCACTTGGACCCATGCACTAAATGTAGCCTAATCACCCCAAAGCCATCAAATTAATGACTCCACAGCCATTAGTTAGACCCTAAGACTAAGCCAAAACTCACCTAACCACCTAAACTAAGCCATGGACCAATGGTCCCTTAAATCAAGGGATTTAATGCCATAATTGCTTAAGCTTAAGATTATTTTTGCCAAAACTAAACCGAAGCCCATTAAATTGCTGTGACATATTCCTCTGGGTTCCCTGGACACCTAGCCACCTCTTCTTACCATGGGCGGCCAACCTAGTGACCAGAAAACACCAGGCCAAGAGCACCCAACTTGGTTTAAAATTAAATTAAGTCTTGCTGATGTGTCCCACTGCCATTGGTCACTTGGGATCTTCTTCTCCTCATCAAGGCAGTTAATCCCAACCCCTAGCATGCCCTGAGAGTGGCCATGGCCATGGCTATTGACAACGACTTTTTATATGCTTAAAATACAAGATAAATATGGACGTAATAAATATTCAATAATTGTAAAGTCACACTTATCAACACAAGTATACATATCGCTCAAGTAATATAGGGCTCTAATGAAGTCCTAGATATCGATCCCACAGGGAGTGGTTAAAACTGCGGACTAAGATTTTAGAAAAGAAATACTTTAATCACAACAACGAATTTCAATTTTCTTATCTGTCGCTTATCTGTTCAATTTGCTTATTTGTCACTAATAGACAATTAAATAACTAATGATACTAAGGAGGGTATAATTGTGATATTCAATATATAAGAAAGCATCCTTCTCCTTGTCAAGAAATTATAGTGAATGGATACCCATTAAATTGCTGTGACATATTCCTCTGGGTTCCCTGGACACCTAGCCACCTCTTCTTACCATGGGCGGCCAACCTAGTGACCAGAAAACACCAGGCCAAGAGCACCCAACTTGGTTTAAAATTAAATTAAGTCTTGCTGATGTGTCCCACTGCCATTGGTCACTTGGGATCTTCTTCTCCTCATCAAGGCAGTTAATCCCAACCCCTAGCATGCCCTGAGAGTGGCCATGGCCATGGCTATTGACAACGACTTTTTATATGCTTAAAATACAAGATAAATATGGACGTAATAAATATTCAATAATTGTAAAGTCACACTTATCAACACAAGTATACATATCGCTCAAGTAATATAGGGCTCTAATGAAGTCCTAGATATCGATCCCACAGGGAGTGGTTAAAACTGCGGACTAAGATTTTAGAAAAGAAATACTTTAATCACAACAACGAATTTCAATTTTCTTATCTGTCGCTTATCTGTTCAATTTGCTTATTTGTCACTTTCACTTTAGTTGTAAAACTCAACATATTTTAACAAATCAATTGGCTAGATTGAAAGTAAATTAAGATTGAAGTGAAAATATCATCACAATTTCTTAAACGTTTGCATGGCTTCACCAATTCAAATCACCATTTCACAAATTCTCGAGCATAGAGAAAGATAGAGAAAACTACTCAGATCTCATGGGGAAAACACAACAAAACTCAGAATTCATATAAAAATTAAAGTCATACAAACTACAATAAGTAAATAACTTATCTCTAATTTCTCCCCAAGAACACTC
>NW_018222390.1:20488-21306 GCF_001263595.1 Phalaenopsis equestris
CTATCCCCCCTCGATCCCGCCACCGACAGCCTCGAGGGCGCCATCAGTGGGCTTGTGAAGAATTTTGTCCTGTAGTCTTGGGAAGAACTCGTCGTCGGCGGCCTGGTTCAATTCTCCACATTTTGGTCCTTTTTGCTCCAAATTCGCTCCTTTTTGCATCTTTTTGCTCCAATGACCCTAATTCATCATTCCTACAAAAAAAAACATAAAAAATACCTTTCTTTAAAGAACAATAACATAAAAAACAGTATAAAATAAGTATGAAAATCTCAACATATTTTCTTTTGGTCAAAATCCCCCAAACTTAACTATTACTTGTCCTCAAGTAATTTTGGTACTACATAAAAGTTATGATCTACTACAGTAAAGTTTTGATTCAGAAATATTATAAGTTTGATTTAAATAAATATCATAGTGATATTTTCAGAAAAAATTCAAGTTATTGAATTAACTCTGTAGCCACAAGATTATCCAATCATCAAGTTTAAGAGTTCTAGTCTTCTATTTATTTCAAGAATGATTATATGTTGCAATATTAAGTCACTTAGAATATCCAAAAGATATTAACTTCATGAGAAATCTACTAGTAAAAGACGTATTCTATAAATATAAGTTCAGGAATGTATTTAAGTTTTCCCTTTAGGTTAGTCCAGTGAAGCCAATTTTTGATTAGGCATATCCTCAAGCTTCTCCTCACTTCCATAATTTTTTTCTTTCTTTTCTCTTTTTCATTTGGATTGCTTTCAATCCTATATGTTTTTTTCTTTTCATTTCAGGGATTGCTTTCAATCTTTTCTTTTTCCTTTTTCAAGTGAGGA
>NW_018222391.1:0-1213 GCF_001263595.1 Phalaenopsis equestris
GAAAATATGGCATGATCGAAAGATTGTTAAGAAAAAATTTGAATCTGGACAAGAAGTTCTACAATATAATACAAGATTGAGATTGTTCCCAGGAAAACTAAAATTCAGATGGTTAGGACCATTTAAAGTGATTAAAGTCTATCATTATAGAACTGCTGTTATTAAAGATCCTAACACTGGAAAGATATTTAAAGTTTAATGGGCATCGTTTGAAACATTATTATGAAGGGCACATAACTCAATTTAAAGAAGTTTTAATGTTAAGTTAACCCAACTAAACAAATGACATGTCGGGCTGACGATGTTAAACCAATCGCTTTGTGGGAGGCAACCCATACTTATATTGCTATGTATTACAATTTAGTTTGTTAAGTGTATTATATATTAGTAGATAATAATCATACACAATTGCATTTATTATAAATTAAGTCAAATATTGGTATTGAAGAACTTTTGGAATCAAATTGAATAAAAAAATGAAAATCATAATTTTGTCCACTAGTGCCGACGACGCCAGAATGGGCGCCACCGACGCCCTAGATAACGGACATCAGTGTCGGCAGCGCCAATCGGGAGCGCCAACGGTGCGGAGTGCGGTTGGACGGTTTTAGATGACTTTTGGTGGCTTTTGGCGCAATTTCACTTCATAATAACTACCAGGATGAGTTTGAAAAGGATTAGAAACATCCTTGGACGCCCAGTACTTCCTATTTTTCAGATTCGATGTCTTCTAATTCCAGAAATAGTGAGGTATGGAGTTTTTAACAAAAGAAAGTTTATTTGTTTCAACGCGCAGCGATTATATGATAAAGTTATTACGAAGAGGAGATTGATCAAGGAAAGAGGATTTGTTAATCATGGAGTGATCAATCCTAAAGTTCTGTGTGACACTACGTCTGTGGTTGTCGTATCTGTGGTGAGTGAGTTTTATGCAAACTTACATGGAATTACTCAAGGTGTTGTCTTCGTATGAGGTAAGGCTGTACCATTTACTCCTGCAAGGATTAATGAATTGTATATGATGGACAACATTCTAATCTGTCATTATACAAATTTCATTCCTACATGAGATTAGATGTAAGACGTGAATAATCTTCTGACAGATGAAAGTAAAATGTGGGAGATACAAGATGAAGGATATGTTAGTTTCTCCACATCATTACTTAATCCATTTTTTTAGCAATGACATTTCTTTATTACTGCAAAATTACTC
>NW_018222392.1:0-10978 GCF_001263595.1 Phalaenopsis equestris
TGACATTCCAAACTAAAGACTAATTGTAGTAGACTTGGATTTGACTAAGGACCTCTTCTACCTCGCTTCCCTGTGGGATCGATAAACAGGACTCCACTAAAGCCCTGTATTACTTGAGCGATACACATAATTGCGTTTGAAATTGTGACTTTACAAAATCATTATAAATATATAAATTTGGGTTCATAAATTCTTGCATATTAAAAGTTGCATCAAGTTTTTGGTGTCATTGCCGAGGGTTTAAATCTTCTAGTAGTGGTGTCAAATTCTTGTATTTTTAGGTACATAAAAGTCACTGTCACAATGCATCTACCCCAAGGAATAGACATATCACTTGCTAATGAGGCTTGATTATGTAAATTAAAGAATTAATGACATCCATTTTAGTTTGGGAGCCTTTATGTTGACTGACATGTTCCCCTACTAATATTAACAATTAGACAGGGTTTATTTTAGGCTGGGTTCTTAAAGAATTCCTATAAGGGTAAGCCCATATAGTTAATTACATCTTAAATGACCAACCAAAAGTGTTTATATAAACTTGGACCAAGGAGTGTCAAATGAGAAAGGCTCAAATTTGAAACATTGTTAGGAATCCAAAGGGAGAAAACTAGGGGTTGTCATAGATCTTGAGGGGAACTTCAGTAACTTCACATGCTATCCTATGGTTTGACTTTAATTTTGAAGAGAAAATTATTGAATGTTTCATCCTGCCAATTATTATTAATTAAGGCTTACACTTGCATGACTCAAACATGTAAATAGCCTGGAAGATGGGAGGGTTTATGTCATGATAAACGACAACCTCAAAATCCTAAAAATGAGTTAGGGCTTAATTTGCACAACATGATTGTGCAAAGGCCTAAAGATAAAGTGAGGATTTATGTTGCACTAGGCAAACAACCTCAAAATCCTATGGCTATGTGAGGTTGTAGATCCTTATGCCGTTGCAGATTGCTGTTGTAGGTTGCTTCCCATAGAGTTAGCTCTAAGCTCCTCGATGATGTAGCATTCTTAGAGTCTAAAGCTTAAAAGTTTAAGTCACAAGTTCAGTTCAATTATTTGGTGGGGGGGTTAAAGTTGATTAGAGCGACATCGATTAGGATCCCACTGTTCCCTCATTCCGTTATCACTATTTTCTTTTAAACCTACTTAGTTTAAACGAGTTATTAAGATCATTTAAATTGGGGAGATCTCGTACCAACCATGGGTAACCTCATTCGAGGGAGTCCCGTAAATTCAAAAGAACGTGTTATGAAATCGTTATTTTGTTGCTTTTGAAAAATGTTGTTTAATTTTGAAAATAATCGTTTTGTAACTTTCAATTATGGAAAAGGTTTTGTAGGTAAAGAAAGTACGTGTAAGAAACTGTAGTAAAGCAAAAGACAAGGAAATTACAAAAATGTAAATGTGTATCTATCATCTTCTCGCACTCCCGCTGAAATGTTAGAAACTTATAACACATATATAATGTTGCAAGAAATTTAAATAAATTGAAGGAATAGCAAGAAAGAAAATCAGTTTAAGGTGCATTTACCGAATCCTAGGTCATAACATGGTGAGTACCTAAAAGTTTTTTCCTTCAATGTATTCAAATGATCCTAAAAAAATGTTTGACCCTAAAAAACTTTTAAAATCCTTTGAAACATTTCAAGTTCATTTGAACTTATTACATTGTTCAATTAATCATACGAAGCTATATTTAGTTTCAATGAATTAATACACCCTATGCTCAGTGAACCTTGATACCTTAATTATCCCTATGAGTGGGTAACTATTACTCGATGTTTCATTTATGAATTATGTGAGTGGAGGTCCCCAAGGGCAAATTGATTTTCTAAAGAATTTAGCCAATTGAAATTCAGAGTTGGGCTAGCAGTGTTTTTAAAACATCTGTGATTAGTTATATTATCTTTTCTAAACCTCATTAAATAATCTTGGATTAAGGCTAGTTCACTACTAAGCCCATTAAAATTTTAGTGGTAAATTTGTAATTTTAAGAATGACAAATTAAATGTAATTCTCATTGAAAGATCACACTTATCATTTCATCACCAATTAAGCGGCTTCAAATAAGTTATTATCTTCCTAGCTTAAGCCCTCTACCTTAGGCTCATCCAATATAATTAACCTCCAAGTCATACAAATATAACAATTAGGGGAAATTACAGTTATACCCTTGTTGTGGAAGAGCGAGGAATTGGTTTCTACCTGTTAATCCCTTATGATTCAATCATCCAAAAAAGTCAATTATGTTCATATATTGCCCATTCACCCTTTAATTTAGCCTAAATATTAATTACAGCTGAAATTCCATAATTACCATTTTGCCCTTTATGACCTTATCACTTCATAATTCTTTAAATTCCTGAAATGACTTTGAAATTTTTATGCTTCCTCACTCATGGGTCATTTAAAATATCACAAGAGAAAATGTGATTTTTCCTAATTTTTATTTAATTTTTTTAACTATTTTAACACAAAAATAGGATTTTCAATGTTAATTTATTTAACTAATCAAAGTAAATTTTCTGTTCATGGGAAAATTATTAGAGGTTCACATTGGTAAAATGACCACTTGGAAAAAATTTTATAATTTTTTAAAATTATATTTTAATTATTATAATTATTTATTGATTTTAGTAATTAATTAAAATAAAAAATACAATTTAATTTCAATAATTACTTAGGATTTTCAATGTTAATTTATTTAACTAATCAAAGTAAATTTTCTGTTCATGGGAAAATTATTAGAGGTTCACATTGGTAAAATGACCACTTGGAAAAAATTTTATAATTTTTTAAAATTATATTTTAATTATTATAATTATTTATTGATTTTAGTAATTAATTAAAATAAAAAATACAATTTAATTTCAAAAATTACTTTTATATTTTTATTAAGTCTCTCTAAGTCTAGAGAGTATTTTATAAAATCACAAGGAACTCAGAGAACCACTTTTTGATAATTTTCTTAATTATAGTTAGATTATTATAATTATATTAATGCAAAAAATGCCATTTTACTTAGGAAATAAAGTTTAGCGATCAAATTAATTCAAATAAGTTTCAAATTATTACAGAGAGTTAAAATGGTTATTAAATATAGTGTGAAATTATTTTTTTTGTAATTTTTGAAATATATTATATTTATTTAAATTTTTATGAATTTAAACAACTTAATTAGAGAGAAAATTATGTACAATCATTAAAATACATTTTATATTTTTCCTTAGTCCTCTGACCATAAGAAACCTGCCAAAATAATCCTCATATTTTTTTATTTATATTTTAGTTTATATAATTATTTTAAGCAAAAATCGGCCAATAGACTTGAAAATTAGGTTTTCAGAGCCAGAGGAGACCTTTGACCTTGGAAAAATTAGAAGACATCCTCACTGTCATTAGGAATTAACCCCTAAAATCTCATGCCATGGTGATTAATAGTTACCTAATTAAAATTAAAATAGTTTAGAGACTATTTAATTATATAAAAGCCAGAGACATGTCAAATAATTTTTATTTTTATTCGACATTATTCTCCTCTATTTACTAAGCAAGAGGGTATTTTTATTTTATTTATAGGTTTTTTCAACACCAAGTTATGCATTTTCTAAGTTTCTAAATTAAAATAAATAAAAAATAACATATTTTCCTACTTATCCATGTCAGCCTACGGCTTACGACGCTCCGAATTTTCCTAGCGTCACCGCACTACTGAACACCGCCATCTGACTCAGTGCTAACTCGACTTGCACTTTATTTTACATTTCCTCATCCGATTGCATTAGCACTGTCCGTCTAATACACGTGCGAACGGACGGTCCCTGATAATCATCCCCAATTGACCTAGCCCGAAAACCGCCCACCTTCTAAGCTTAAGATCTATCACTACACTGAACCAAACCACATGAGGTTTGCTCATACACCTTCATCTAGTCTAGAAAAACCTATCTATATGGCTAATCAAGCATGAAATCAAACTTCTCTTCATAAAAGCCCAATCTGAGCTCAGTTTGGGGAAAATAGAGTATACCTGAGTATGAGAGGGGAGGCCTGAATCAGATGCTTGAAGAAGCTTCAGTGGAGTTTGACAAACCTCCTAGAAGTATCCACTTGCTCTGGTGAATCACATAGGCAAGAATTCCTCCTACAGGTGGGGCAGGACTTGATCTTGAGCTAGGTTAGAGTGGCTATGAGATGGGGCATTCAGTGGGGATATTCTTCTTTCTGTCTGATGATGGTGAGGGGCAAGCCAATTTGAGGTTTCAGCGGGTGTGTTGAAGTTTTGGAAGATGGTAGAAAGAGGCCTTGAAATTGAGCTCTGGTAGTGGGGATGATTGCTGGAAAATGGTTGGAATGAACTCTAGAAGTCTTGTAGAAGCTCTGTAAGTAATTTAGTAGAGTCTCTCCAAGGTTTAGTGCACTATTTTATCTTGGCCGTGAAGGGTGGCTCTTATAGCCATGGCCTCAGGCTGTGCTTGGCTAGTGCCAATAAACTCTAGGTGAGGGTTAGGTGGCACACACACCCAATAGAAATTTGCCACAAGGGATGGGCTCAATTTGGAGTCAAATGCTTGGATGGATTCCTTGGGCTGGTGTTTTCTGGCGACAAGGCCGACCGGCAAGGACAAGTGAGGTAGCTAGCTGGTTCAAGGGAGCCAGAGGGAGTCTTAATTGTGATTACATTGGAGGTTTGATTGCATGGGATAATGAGTTTAGCCAAATTTGGGAAGAGGTTTCCCTAGTTTTGGGGACCATGGTCCATGGCTCAAATTGGGGTCAGTAGGTGATGTGATTAGCATCTTAGGGTGTTAACCAAGGAAGGAAACGATTAAGCATGGGATAGTTCCAATAGGTTAAGTCAATTTGGAGTTTTAGGTTCAAATTTGGGGTTTTTGTTTGAACTTGGGTCTAGGTTGAGTTTGAGTTAAGATTTGGGTCAAGTGATTGAACAAATTGATGTGGATGAACATGAGAAGTTTGGAAAAGGAATTAGGTGATTTTAATTGATTTGGGAGTTCAATTTAATGAGATTTGGCTCATGGTCAAATTTGGGGTATTTGACCTAGACTTGGATTGGCCCAGGGTTTGGTTTTGGTTCAATTGATGGCTCAAATTGGTTCAAGGTTCTGAATAAGAGTTCTAAACATCAATTGGGAAAAAATTTTGGAGTTATGGAGTTCAATTTAGTGACATTTGGATTTTAGGAAAAAATTGGGGATTTTAATTTAGGTGGGATTTGGGTGAGGTCTGAGTTTAGGTTAAGACCAATTGACCACTCAAATTGATTAAGGGGAATGTTATGAGGGGTTTGGAACTCAGAATTGGGGAAATTGGTTTGGTTATAGGGTTCAATTTGCGGGAATTTTAGTATATGGTCAAATTGGGGATTTTGGGATTGGGCTTGAGATTGGGTTCAATTGAGCTTCAATTTGGTTTGAGTAGGGATCAAACATGGTGAGTCTTTGATTTGTAATTGAAATTGTGGGAGTTTGAAATCAATTGGGCCTTGAAGGGTAAAATTTGGATTTTATTCAAAATTGGTCAAATTAGACTTCGGGAGTGGTCAAGAATAGTTTTGGAAGTGTTTGAAATAGTTTGGGAGGCTTTGGGAAAGTTTGGACCACCAAGGGCATTGTGGTAATTTTGGCGAAATTAGAGGGCAGAAGGCTAAATTGGGTATTTGGGTAGGATGAGAGCAATTAAGGATCCTAATCATAAAATTACTTTATTTTGAGCCATGAGACCAAGGGAGCTTCCATTATGGATACTTTATGTGCTGGTTTTAGCCAAACCCTATCCTAAGGCTGATGGTCTAGGGGACCATCAACATGGGTTTTGAAAAGAGTAAGGGATCAAGCTAAGCATGTTTGGTTGAGGGTTTAGGTTTTTGTGTGTAATACTGATCAGGACCACACCACCTAGGGCTAACCCTAAGGCCAAACAGTCGTATGGGGACTCTTCTGGAGCTCCCCCATATTGGCTCCACCTACTAAGTGTAGAGGTTAGAACCAACGAATGGAAGTTCAAGATGAGCAAGGAAAAGTCTTAGAATTTCTAATGCTGAGGGTTTTACTAGTCTTCTAGGAATAGTCAACAGTCCTATGGCTAGATCGTAGGCTTCTAAGGAAGAGACTAGAGCTCAGCCAGAAGTGAGGTCAACACATCTCAAAGATGTTTTAAGTGTGCTTTATTATCTTCTGAGAAGTCAAACTGTACTTAACTAAGATCACTAGAGTTTAAGTTGGTCTAGGTTTCATTCGGGTCAATTTTTGTTATCCCAAGTTTGGTAGAATTAACCTACCCCATGGTTTGAGTTAGCTTGAGTTAGTTTGGGTTGATTCAGGTTTGATTAAAGTTGTTTTGGGTTAGCACAATTTTGGTTAGGTTGACCCAAGTGCATCTAAAGTTGGTTCGGGTTAACCTAAGTTTGGTCAGGTTGATTCAGTTTAGTTAAAGTTGGTTTAAATGAACCCAAGTTATTTTAAGATGATTTTTGTTATCCTAAGTTAGGTTGATTTTACCTAAGTTCAGTTAAGGTTGACTTGGGTTAACCTGAGTTAGGTCAGGTTGACACTAAGTTGGTTTGGGTGAACCTAAGTTGGATTGCACAGTCTCAGGTTTAGTTAAATTTTGTTTGGGTTAACCCAAATTTGTTTGGGTTGACCTAGGTTTGATTTAAGTGGGTTGGGTTAAAATGAGTTAGGTTAGGTTGACCCGAGTGTGGTTGAGCTACTCAGGGTTAATCCAAATTAGGTCGGGTTGACCTAGGTTGAGTTTATGTTGGTTTGGATTAACCCGAGTAGGTCAAGTTGACCCACATCGATTTTAATTTGGTTTGGGTTAATCTATATTACGTTAAATTGAATAAGATTGATTATAAGTTGGTTTGATTTAAGCCATTGTTGACCTCACTTTTGGTTGAGGTCTACTTGAGGGTTTAGGTATTTGTGTGTAATACTGATCAGGACCACACCACCTAGGGCTAACCCTAAGGCCAAACAGTCGTATGGGGACTCTTCTGGAGCTCCCCCATATTGGCTCCACCTACTAAGTGCTAGAGGTTAGAACCAACGAATGGAAGTTCAAGATGAGCAAGGAAAAGTCTTAGAATTTCTAATGCTGAGGGTTTTACTAGTCTTCTAGGAATAGTCAACAGTCCTATGGCTAGATCGTAGGCTAGATCGTAGGCTTCTAAGGAAGAGACTAGACCTCAGCCAAAAGTGAGGTCAACACGTCTCAAAGATGTTTTAAGTGTCCTTTATTATCTTCTGAGAAGTCAAACTGTACTTAACTAAGATCACTAGAGTTTAAGTTGGTCTAGGTTTCATTCGGGTCAATTTTTGTTATCCCAAGTTTGGTAGAATTAACCTACCCCATGGTTTGAGTTAGCTTGAGTTAGTTTGGGTTGATTCAGGTTTGATTAAAGTTGTTTTGGGTTAGCACAATTTTGGTTAGGTTGACCCAAGTGCATCTAAAGTTGGTTCGGGTTAACCTAAGTTTGGTCAGGTTGATTCAGTTTAGTTAAAGTTGGTTTAAATGAACCCAAGTTATTTTAAGATGATTTTTGTTATCCTAAGTTAGGTTGATTTTACCTAAGTTCAGTTAAGGTTGACTTGGGTTAACCTGAGTTAGGTCAGGTTGACACTAAGTTGGTTTGGGTGAACCTAAGTTGGATTGCACAGTCTCAGGTTTAGTTAAATTTTGTTTGGGTTAACCCAAATTTGTTTGGGTTGACCTAGGTTTGATTTAAGTGGGTTGGGTTAAAATGAGTTAGGTTAGGTTGACCCGAGTGTGGTTGAGCTACTCAGGGTTAATCCAAATTAGGTCGGGTTGACCTAGGTTGAGTTTATGTTGGTTTGGATTAACCCGAGTAGGTCAAGTTGACCCACATCGATTTTAATTTGGTTTGGGTTAATCTATATTACGTTAAATTGAATAAGATTGATTATAAGTTGGTTTGATTTAACCCATGTTAGGTTGAGTTGACCTAGTTTAAGTTTAAGTTAACTTATGGGAACCTGAGTTAAGTCGGATTTACTCATGCTTGATTAATTTTGATTTGGGTTAACTTGAGTTAGGCAGGGTTGACCTTAAATTTGTTTGGGTATAGTCAAGTTGGGTCGGGGTGACCCAGGTTTAGTAAAAGTTGGTATGAGTTAATTCGAGTTAGTTCAGGTTGACCCAGGTTGAGTTTAAGTTAGTTTGGGTTAACCTGAGTTAGGTTAGGTCAACCCAAATTGAGTTTAAAGTTGAAATAGGTCTGATCATGTATAGGTATGATTAGTCTTGATTTAGTTGTTAGCATGAACTTTGATGTTACATGTGTAGGATGTTCACCTGAGCTTGCTTCATGCATTTGTTGTTTCCAGTAGCTCGAGACATTCGCTTGCTCGAGATCCATCGACACATGTTAAGGAGCACGTAGCCGAGGTCATTTTGCTGGGCTTTAGCTTTCGCTTAGGTGAAGGCCGATCGAAATTTTGCACATTGGATGACTTCAATAAGGCGAACAAATATTTTGTGTCACCGCATGTGAAATTGGCTCGGATTGGCCCAATAGCCAACAAACTTGTCTGAGCGACTCCGGACAACGAAACGGACCATGCGAGTGTGTCTGGAATGTTGATTTTACCTCAAGAAAACACCTGTTTCTCTACGGCTTCGCAGACAGGCTAAAATACGCTAATTATTGTGGTATGTCCGATTGTTGAAAAAGTGGTCTGAAAGTCCCCGGATGAGGAAACAGACTGCCCGAACATGTTTAGAATGTTGAGTTTACTTAGAGGAGACATTCATCTCATCACGAGGTCGCGCCTCAACCAAAAATATGCGAATGATAATAATAATAATAATAATAATAATAATAATAATATTATTATTATTATTATTATTATTATTATTATAAATTAAAAAATGATATTAACTATTAAAGTCACGCATGACATGCAGCTGGGATGTTCACGCATGCCATTAAATGCACACATGCCATTAAATGAATGCCTGTAGCTTTATCTCTCCGGCCTATTTAATTCTTTCACATGCACCTCTTCAAAAGGGGTAATAAAAAAATAAATAAAAAATGAAGATTTCACATCCCGCAGATAAAAAAAAGGAGAGAGAGAAGCAATAAAAAAGACTATCGTAATATATATCTTGGACTTATCTCTCTCTCAAAAAAAAGAAAAAAGAAAAAAGAAAGAAAAGGGTCTGCTACCTTCTCTCAAAAAGCTACACACGCATCTACTCCTCTCTCGCTCGGTCTCGCGAAGAGTAGCCCGGAGTGCTCGTGCTCCCTCTCCCTACACCGCAGTCTACCTTTGTCATACCTCCCTCAACGCCGACAAAGGCCACCAAAGCCTCTCCAGCCGCCGGTTTTTTGCCAAAGTGTTTTGGTACCTAAGCGCCAGAATCAACGCTTAAGCGCCGGTTAAACAGAGAAGGTCGCACCTAAGCGATAGAAGCCCCATGACAAATAGCCCCATGCTTAAGCGTCAGAGGCCTCGCGCTTAAGCTCTAGAGGCAGTTATTTGGTGGTTTTCTTCATTTGGCCAAATTTTGAAGAGGTATTTGTGACACTTATTAGCTAAAGTGGGTGGTTATGACCACTAGAAATGAAAATATTATTAAAAGACTTGCGAAAGGAGGCATCCTTTGGAGAATACATCGAACTTGGACACATTTTGAAGAGTTTCCAAGACACCTTTTGGAGATTTATAAAAGAAGGAAATTGAGACATTTGAAAGTGGGTGCCTGAAGAGGACGAGAGTGTTGAGTCTTGAGAAGATCGTGGAGAATCTTGTGAAGAGATTTAGACACCACACAAAAAACTTACTTTATGCTTTTTATTTTTAGTTTTATTGTGAGAGTCAAGAGTGTTGTAAAAGAGAAGAGATTCAAAAGAACTTCAAGAGTTTGGTGGAGGATTTAAGTTAAGTTTTTATTTTTGTTTTTATACTACTTCTGGTTTTAATTGAGATTTCTTGTTGGTTTAACAATGATTTCTTTTTTTAAACTAAAGTGTGATTTTGTTTTCTCCATGGATTCTGAGTAGTTTTTCTTAGCTTTCTCCTTAAAATGAGAAGTAATTAAAGTGTTGGATGAAAGTTATAGAGAGTATTGGTCTTTAATTTTGAAAGAAATTGTGATGATTTAAATCCATGAACTTCATTTACTTCTTGATTTGGCCTATCCAGATGTTAAAATTTGTTGTAAGAACATGTAAGAACCGGGCTGGTATTGTCTCAGTTAACAATTGGAAAGAATCACATGAGGTTGTATGAATGAGAATGTAATTCATATGATTTAGTGCAAATCACATGAAATGTATTATTGGCTAAAGAGGTTGGTTATGACCACTAGAAATGAAAATATTATTAAAAGACTTGTGAAAGGAGGCATCCTTGCGAAAGGTTAAAAGACTTGCGAAAGGAGGCATCCTTTGGAGAATACATAGAATTTAGACACATTTTGAAGAGTTTCCAATGCACCTTTTTGAGATTTATAAAAGAAGGAAATTGAGAAATTTTAAAGTGGGTGCCTGAAGAGGGAGAGATTGCTGAGTCTTGAGAAGATTGTGGAGAATCTTGTGGAGAGATTCAGACACCACACAAAAAGATTACTTTATCCTTTTTGTTTTTAGTTTTATTGTGAGAGTCAAGAATATTCTAAAAGAGAAGAGATTCAAACGAACTTCAAGAGTTTGGTGGAGGATTTGAGATAAGTTTTTATTTTTGTTTTTATACTACTTCTGGTTTTAATTGAGATTTCTTGTTGGTTTAAAAGCGATTTCTTCTTTTAAACTAAAGTGTGATTTTGTTTTGTCCATGGATTCTGAGTAGTTTTCTTTATCTTTCTCCTTAAAATGATAAGTAATTAAAGTGTTGGATGAAAGTTGTGGAGAGTATTGGTCTTTAAGGTTAGAAGAAGTTGTGATGATTTAAATCCATGAACTTCATTTACTTCTTGATTTGGC
>NW_018222392.1:11198-12983 GCF_001263595.1 Phalaenopsis equestris
GAGATGTTAGCCCCTAGGTGGAGGGAATCGAGGGAACTCTAGAGTGAGAGCTGGTATCTTCCTTGCCTAGTCGATCTTCAGAACTATTCAAACTTTAAATTAGCCAATGTTCTTTATAGCATCTCTAGTATGGGTAAGGAATATAATTGCTCCTATTTGGCACAACACAATTTGCATACTACCACAACAGAATTTATATGCTTATTACTGAGAGAGATATTTTCAAATTTAGTGCTTTTCTTTTACATAAACTCAAGTCATTTTTTCAAAATATTATTGTTTTGTCAAAATATAAAAAATAACAAAAAAAAATTGAATTTTAATTACTGTGAATACATCTATAGTTTAAGTAATTGTCTTTTTTAAAATAGAAAGTTTTTTGCTCGATAGAGCATATTGCATAATTTTCCCGTGGGTTCGATATTCAGGTCTTAATAAAAAAATCTTGCATTACTTGATAACGATACGTATATTTGTGTAGTATCCTAATATATAAATTACAGAGTTAAATTCTTATTTTCTACAGGATTAAGTTTTGACTCTATTGCAATGTAAGAAAAATATAAGTGAAAAATATAATCAAAGACAGTGTTATAAGTAGTTATATAGAATTAAGTTTTTGGTGTCGTTGCCGAGATTAAAATCTTCAAGTAGTGGTGTCAACTTCATAAATTTTACATATAAAAAACATATGAAAAATATCAGGTTCAATTTTTTGGCGTCGTTGTTGGGGAAATTAATCGATTTAAAAGAAAATTTCTATTTTAAGAAAGTCTTATTTAAACTAACAATTATTGTATTTTGTTTTGTGTGTTTGATTTTATTTTTAGGTTAGTGTATGCGTAGTTCAGGTTCTGAAGGACTACTGCCCTATGATTCTAAATTAGAGAAAACTCTAAAAAAAATCTGAAAAATAAAAAAAATCAAAAATCTTGAAAAATAAAAAAAAATACAAAAATGACAAACCAAAACTATCAAAATGCTGAAATTTATCAAGAGTTTAGAACTTTACAAGATTATGCCAACCCTACTATAGATGAACTTCATTGTAGTATTAAAAAACCTACTATAGTGGTTAATTCATTGGAGCTTAGACTTGCTATTATCCGAATGATATCAAATAATCAGTTTGGGGGATCACCAACTGAAGATCCAAATTTACACCTTGCCAGTTTTCTAGAATTGTGCGCTACATTTAAATATGATGGAGTATCAGATGATGCCATAAGACTTAGGTTATTTCCTTTCTCACTGAGGGATAAAGCTAAGATGTGGTTGAATTCGTTAACAGCTAGATCTATTAGAAATTGTGGCGATTTAACACAAAAATTCCTTGCTAAATATTTTCCACCATAAAAAACTATGAAGCTTAGAAATGATATTACATCTTTTAATCAGTTTGAAGGGGAATATATTTATGAAGCATGTGAATGATTTAAAAAACTCTTAAGAAAGTTTCCACACCATGATATAACAGATTGGTTAATAATTCAAACTTTTATAATTGATTAGTTGGATCTCTTAGATCTATTATCAATGCCGCTGCTGGTGGTTCATTGATGTCAAAACCATTTCATGAAGCTTATGCGTTAATCGAAGAGATGGCTAACAAAAAATTTTAAATGGCCTTCTGAGAGGGTGAATCCAAAGAAAGTAGCCAATATTCATGAATCTAATGCATTTACTATGTTAGCAAATCAAGTTGTTGCAATTTCAAGAAAGTTAGAGAAATTTGGAAAGAATTTTTCTCAACCAATCTCCATGATTGAAGAGAATTCATTAGGC
>NW_018222392.1:13877-14969 GCF_001263595.1 Phalaenopsis equestris
GCTTAAAGATCTTGGTAGCTTTACAATTCCATGTGCAATCGGAGACAAATTTTATAGGAAAGCTTTATGTGATTTAGGCGCAAGCATTAACCTTATGCCATTATCAATATTTAAAAGATTGGGATTAGGAGAAGTAACCCCTACTACTGTAACTCTGTAGTTAGCAGATCGTTCAATAATGTACTCTAAAGGAGTTATAGAAGATGTCTTAGTGAATGTGGATCAATTTATCTTTCCTGTTGATTTCCTTGTGCTAAATATCGAGGATGATAAAGAGATACTTATCATTTTGGGTAGAAATTACCTAGCCACAGGAAGAGCAATGATAGATGTGCAGAAAGGGGAATTAACAATGTGCGTCAATGATCAAACTGTTACTTTTAACATTTCAAGATCAATGAAGTATCCTGCAAAAGGTAAAGATGATGAATGTTATAAGATATACGAGTGAATGCCATTTCAAAACTAATTATAAAGAATAGCCTAAAGTACAAGATTTGAAACACGAGAAAGAAGAAGAATTAGATCAATATGAAGATCTTTTTAAGGAAGATTCAATTGATGTTCGAAAAAGTTTTGAAATTCTGGATACAATGGATAAAGATAAATCATTTTGTCCATCAATTGAAAAACCTCCAGAACTTGAGTTGAAGTTACTTCCTATCATTTAAAGTATGCATTTTTAGAAATTCCTCTACTTTACCAGTTGTAATTTCCTCAAAGTTAACGATGGAAGAAGAAGAAAGATTGATGAAAATTCTGAAAAATTTTAAGAAAGCTTTTGGATGGACAATAGCTGATATTAAAGGAATCAATCCCTTAATTTGTATGCATATAATTAATATGGAAGAGAACTGCAAACGTAGGGCTGTGTCGGCGTTATTTAAGGTTGGTTTATGGGGTTGCCCGTAAGAAGCTGTCAGTCGCTGGAATCAAAATCCCGTCGCCTGCTTCAGAAGGACATTGAAGTATGAAATCAAACTAACCTCATATTTTTCATAGTTTAAAATGAAAAAGTAATGTACGTCAAATCCTGTATCTATCCCGAAGGATAAACACAAGAGTTGAGGATGAGGCTCGATCAAATAAACT
>NW_018222392.1:14991-15391 GCF_001263595.1 Phalaenopsis equestris
CGTTTGGTCTGCGAAACCTTTGTATTTGCCGACAAGTTCCCCTATTTAATATAAAGGATTAAATAGGGTTTATATTAAGCTGGGTTTTGACATGCTTCCTATAAGGGAAAGCTCCTATAGTTAATTACATCTTAAATGACCAAAGTCACCTAAGAAGACTCTCTATAAAAATCAAGAGAAAATTATCTTCAAGGAATTTAAAAGGGTAAGACTCTTCAACGAAATCAGACGTAGAGGTGTGAAAGGGGATTGGTTCAAATTTGGAACATTTTATTGTTGAATCTAAAGGGCGAAGAACTAGGTGATGTCATGGATCTAAAGGCAAACCCCGGTGACTTCCCAAGCTATCATAATGTTTGGATTCTGTTTTGTGGAGAAATATTTAGGTGTTTCATCCTGC
>NW_018222393.1:0-1070 GCF_001263595.1 Phalaenopsis equestris
ATTTCTACTCCTATTCTAAAAATCCTAAACTTTCGCCACACTTTTCCTAACATTTCTCTCACACATAACCTCTTTTTCTAACCTAAATTCGTTCTTTTAAAGTGTAGGGATGAAGTTTGAAGAGTTGCCACAAGAACCCTTTCAAAAATCGTCCAAATACGTTGAATTTCGGCCCATAACCGCCAAAAGCCGGTCCATAGTCGTCCTGGGCGCCGTCGACGAGCTTTTTTGTCATTTTTTTGTCTTTTCGGTTCTTGGGCAAATCTCGTCATCGGCGCCGTTTTGGCGCCGTCGACGAGCAAACTGCGCAGCTCCACCATTTCGTTCCGTTTTGCTCCGTTTTAGTTCTGTTTCGCCCCATTTCAATTGCGTTGTGTTCCTAACAGTTAGCCCTACAAAATAAGCATGAAAACAACCTTCTTTTAAGATGTAATCTCATTCAAAAATATGTAAGAAGTGTAAAAGAGATTAAGCATCGAAAGACTTATCGAAAGGTGACAGAGTAAAATTTCATTTCTTGCTCGTTTTTGCTTCAAATTGCACTGTTTTTGCATTTTTTTGCTCAATGATCATAATTAATCATACCTGCAACAAAACATCAAAAATATTCTTCTTAAAAGTGTAATATCATCAAATATTTATCCTTTTAATTTTAGTTTTATATTGAGTGTTGTAAAAGAGAAGAAATTCAAAGGAACTTTAAGAGTTTGGTGTAGGACTTGAGATAAGTTTTTATCTTTTGTTTTAGGCTACTTTTATTTTTAATTGATACTTGTTGTTGGTTTGACAATGATTTCTACTTTTAAGCTAAAGTGTGGTTTTGTATTCTCTATGGATTCTGAGTAGTTTTTTTTATCTTTCTTCTTAAAATGATAAGTAATTAAGTGTTGGATGGAAGTTATGGAGAGTATTGAGCTTTAATGTTAGAAGAAGTTGTGATGATTTAAATCCATGTACTTCATTTAATCCTTGATTTGGCCAATCCAGATGTTAAAATTTGTTGTAAGAACATGTTAGAACCGGATTGGTATTGTTTCAGTCAACAATTGGAAAGAAGCACATGAGGTTGT
>NW_018222394.1:0-1624 GCF_001263595.1 Phalaenopsis equestris
CAGGTACTAAAAATGGAGTTTTGGAGAAAAATAAGAAAAAAAGGATGTAATTTGGAGAAAAAATGAGTGAGAAAGAAAATTTTGTCTTGGCACATTTTGATATGTCTTTCTGTATTTAATTTCCTTTACACTTCTCACATTTTTTTGAATAAAATTACACTTTAAAGAAAGTTTGATTTCATGCTTATTTTGTAGGTCAATCTGTTAGGAACACACACAACTGATACGGGGCAAAACAGAGCTAAAAAGGAGCCAAACGACAGTGCCAGAGACCAGAGCCAAACGACAGCGCCAGAGCCGGTGTTGGCAGCCCTGAAGATCAGAAAATGATGAGAAAATGGTGCCGACAGCTCCCAAAACAGTGCTAACAGCGTCCGAGCGGTCATGGATTGATTTTTGGCGGTTTTTGATGTTTTAGAAGGATCCCAAGCGATTCAAACACACCATGAAGCAATCCAATGAATCTAGACACTTGGATAAGGCTCTTGATTGAAGAGACATGCCTTTTGGATGAATAGATTTATCTTTTGGAAAAAAAGGAGAGAATTTGTGTCTCTCTAAAAAAGAGGGTGTGGCACATCTCATGGGCATGCGTGTGTGTGTGTGAGGGTGTGTGTGAGTGAGAAAATATTGAGAATGTTTAGTGATCTTAAAATAGAAGTAAAAATGTAGATTTTTACCTTTTTGGAGAGATTGGTGAGGAGATTTTGAGAGAATTTATAAGGAATGTTTTAGCATTGCATGGATCATCGGTAGACTTTGGGGGAGAGAATTTCATCTTTCTTTCAAGGGAAAAAAAATAACTATTGTGTTTTTCATTTTCTTATGATTTTGTAAACACTTATCTAGTGGATTTGCTTTAAGGTTTTCGTTGTGTTTTCTTAATGAATTTTTTCGTTGTGTTTTCTTCATGCTTTGTGATGTGTTTCTCTTACTCTTTCTTCTTTTTTTGGAAATATTGGCATGAGAAGATTATGCCATTATTTTCCTTTTACTTTTCTTTTTCAATGAGTAGGATTCATGTTTAGGATATTGGGATGCATGCTAGAAGAAGTTTTAATTATAAATTATGATGGTTTTTCAACTCTGCTCTTAGTTTACTTTTCAATACGACAAATTGAATTGTTAAAATATGTTGTGAAACATATGATCCGGGAAATGGAGTATGAGTTCTACAGCAGAGTGAGAATCACATTTAAGTCCATGAAAGAGTATTTCATTCATGAAATTAAGTGCAAATAAATAGGAAAATAAACTTTGTTGGGAATAGAATTGGAGATTTCTCAGGTGATAGACTAAAAATACCCAATTTGATCTTAATGTTTAAAAACTAAAACGAGAGTTAACTTTCATGGAAAGAGAAGTGGGAGCTCTGGAGTGAGAGCCAGGATCCTTCTAGCCCAGCCATGGAGAGATTAGCTAATGATTTTCTATAACACTGAATAAGGGTAGAGAATTAAAATTGCTCATATTTGGCACATACAATATTTAATTTATCTAATTCCTTTACATTATCTAACTCACTACATAAGAATACTAGTTTTGAAATTCTTAAAATTCTGCAAACTAATTCATCCAGATAAAACACCATAGTTACTATCCTTATATTTAAAATTCACATTTA
>NW_018222395.1:0-4690 GCF_001263595.1 Phalaenopsis equestris
CTTAAAAGTTATGTAAGTGAATGCCCCTAAGGCAATTTCCAATCATTAAGGACTTTTGTACCCATCACTAAAACTAGGCTTGTAGTTCAGGTCAGCAATCACGTTATCCCTAAATCCCATCAAATGAATTAAATATCAAGCCTAGATCACTATCAAGGCCTTTAAATCTAATGGTAGAAATATTGGCAAATATTAAAATTTTAATTTAGGTGATATGGATATTGATTAAAAGAAGTCAAATCATCATTAATTGTGGACTTAATCATAAGTGAAACATCATCTCCTTAGTTTAAGCCCAGCTCTAAGAAATCATTTGATTTTGACTGACTTCCAAACTCTGATAATTAAAAAAATATATTTATAATTTTATTCTTATCATGGAAGGTGGCAATTTAGTTTCTACCTTTTACCCATTATGTTTCAATCATCCAAACATATTCATTAGGATCAAACTTACCCATTTTCCCATTGGATTAATCCTAAATTTCGATGAAGGAACCAAAATCCAAAATGACCACTTTACTGTTAGGGCTCTTCACCTCATAACTCATTAAGCACCACTCAAATGACTTACGAGATTTAAAAGTAGCCTATCCATAGAGTAATCAAAACATCAGAGGAGAAAATGTAATTTTCAAATTTTAATTTAAATAATTATTATTTTAGAAAATTGTATTTGCAAAATTAATTTATTTAATCATTCAAAATAATTTTTTTGGTTTATGGAGCAAATCTTTAATTTAATTTTTTATTGATTTTTATGATTTAATTTGAATGGAAAAGATGTTTAATCTTCAAAAAATTATTTTTTATATTTTAATTAAACCCCTCCGAGTCCGAAGAACTCAGAGAAATAAATTTTATATTTTTATGATTTTTAATTTACTTGTTATAATTATTTTAATGAGAAAATAGAAAAAAATACCTTCTAAGCCTTTAGAAATTTATTTTTTAACTTAGAGAAGTTAGAAAAAATGTTTTAATGAGTCCTAAGTGATTAGGGAGCAATTAACCATATTTTTAAATATTTTTGTATTTTTGAAATTTTTAACTATTTTTAATTATTTTTAATTTAAAATGTAGCTAAGAAATGAAGTATTTTATCAAAAATGATTTTTATTTTTCCAAAATGCTCCTTATCACAAAGAACTCATAGAACCACTTTTCATAATTTTTCTAAGTGTATTTAATTTAATATAACTATTTTTGTGCAAAAATACAATGCTTCTTGAAAAATCAACTTTAGTGCTTAAAGTTAATCAAATAATTTTCAAATTTTTACACTAGGTTAACATGATATTTGTGCACAATGTGGAATTGATTTTATCAATTTTATTATTATTATTTAATTTACATAAATTAGTACATGATATACACACATAATTAAATACAGAAATACTCAAAATTATTCAAAGCATCATGATATTTTTCCTAAGCTTCTCTTACCACAGAAAACCTACTAAAATTTATTCCATAATTTTTCAAGTCATATTTCAATTTATACAATTAATTTAAGCCAAAATAGCCATCTTATCTTGAAAATTATGGTTAGACGCACAGAGATGTCCTCTGACCTTGGAAAAATCAGGGAACGTAGCCTCTGTCATGAAGAATAAATCCCTAAAATTTCAAGCTATGGTGAGCAAAAAGTACTCATAATGAATTAAAATACCACAGTGAGTATTTAATTAATAAAAAATCAAAGAGTTAGCAAATAATTTTTATTTTTTGTACACATTATTTTCCTCTATTCACTGAGCTATTATTATTATTTTTTATGATTTTTCTATGTAATGATATGAATTTTCAAAGATCTGGCTTTTAAATAAATCAAAAATATCAAGAGTTTTCTACTTAAACACGCGACACTACACAATCATAAGCACCTCCAAAGTCTCTACGCGACGCTCCGCTATTTGATGCCACTAGCCACACAGCTACCTATTTTTCTAGCTTTTTTGTTCCATTCGCTCATCTGGCTCCATCATGACCGTCCATGTGATACACATGCGATCGGACGACATCTGTTCATCATCCCCAAATGACTTAACTCGTAAGTCGTTCACACTAAAACCTTAAGATCTCAAGCTAGACTCAACCAAATAACATTAAGTTTGTTCCTACACCTTCATCTACTCAAGACAAACACATTTACACATTTTATACGGTATGAAATATAGTAAATATGTATGAAGAATTGAATGAAGCTCAATTTAGGGTTGAAGCTTTATACCTTTGTCTGAGAGGGGAGAGCTCAATCAGATGGTTGTAGCAGCTTTGATTAGGTCCAACGAATCTCCATATGAACTCTTGGGCTGTGGTGAATTGTTTGGGTATGATTTTGATCAAGGTCATTTTTAGGTGTTGATCTAGATCTAGGTTAGAGGCTGTTTAGGATGGGGCTTTTATGGGGAATCAACTCCTTTGCCCAGGGGTTGGTGTGTGTGCAGTTAATTGGAGTTTAGCAGACTTGTTGACCTCACTTTTGGTTGAGGTCTAGTTTCCTCTTTAGTAGTCTAAGGTCTAGCCATAGAACTTTCCTGTTGACTATTCCTAGAGGACTAGAAAAGGAAACATCATCATTAGAAGCTCTAAACTCTTCCTTGCTCAACTTGAAGTTCTACATATTGGTCCTAACCTCTAGCACATAGTAGGTGGGGCCAATATGTGCTAGCTCAAGAGGAGTCCCAACAAGTTTTGGCTATAGGTTCAACCCTCTAGGTGTTGGTCTTGAGCTGGTGCATACAATGTCACTCACTTGCACATTACATCCAACTCACAACCCTGAACCTAAACTTGTTGACTTTGATCCCTTAATCTTATGGAAGACTCATGTAGATGGTCCCTTAAACCCACTAGCCCTAGGCTAGGGTTTAGATAAGACCAGTACATAGAGGACCCAAAAGGAGACTCCATTGGTCCATAGCTCAAATAGGGTGATTGGCACCTCAATTTTACCAAAATACCTAACATAGCTCAAATAGGGTGGTTGGCACCTCAATTGAAACCACCCAAATTGCACCAAACCTCCTCAAATTGCATAAATTACCAAATTGCCAAAATCACAAAAATACTCTTGGTGGCCCAAATTTTCCTAAAACACCCAAAATCATTTCAAAAGTCCCCAAAACCAATTTAGACTCTTCAATTGAACCCAATTTGGTTAATTTGACTAACTTTGATTAAAAGCCCTAAATTTTCCTCAAAGGCCCAATTACCTTAACTCACGCCAAATTCCTACCATTTTAATCCCAATCTTCCCTAGTTTAAATCCTAAACTCAAATTCATCATGAAAAAACTCAATTCAAACTAAATCTAAGTCCAACAGACTCACATTGTTAACCCCATTTCAATCCAAACCAAAATCCCTAATTTTTACCATATGGCCTAATCTCACCCAATTGAACCCTATAGTCAACTCACTTGCTACGATTTGAATCTTAAACCCTTTATAACATTCCTAAACACCAAATTGAACCCTAAATTAGCCTTTTTCAAGCTTTAATTTCACTCAATTTCAACCTAAATCCAAAATTTCTAAATTTGCCCCAATTTAGCCATGTGCCAAAATTCCACCATATTGAATGCCTTAACCCTAAAATTGACACTCAATTGATGTTGAGAACTATTTATAACATCCCCTAGACTATTTTGAGCATCAATTTGGACTTAGTCCATCTTTATCCTAACCTAAACCCAAGTCCAATCCAACATGCCCAAATTGGCTAAATGATTAAATACCACCAAATTAAATTCCTAAATCAATTCAAAACCACTCCAAATCTTTTCTAAACTCTTTATGATAATAATTTACACCAAGTTGCTCAATCAATTGAGTCCAATGTCATGGCTATCCCAACCTAGACCCATCTTCAAGCTAATTTGACCAAAATTGAACCCATGCACCAAAATTGACCAGTTAATGCCAATTTGATCAAGCCAAAGCTTCTACAGCCATTAAGTACACCCTAGTGACCAGGCTAAAGTCACCTAGCCCACCCTAGAGGAGCTATGGACCAATGGTCCCCTAGTTTAATGGATTTCATCAAATTTTTTGTTTAATATTGAAATATCTTTTCCATCATGCCATACCATTAGGGGTTAACTGTCATTAGCCACCCCCTGACCTCTGAAAGCTAAAAGAAGACTTAACCCCAACTAGCCACCGCATCAGCCTTTCAAAACAGCCAGCTCAAGGGAACCCCCATTGGCCTAAACCAAAATTTAAACTCATCTGAGCTGGCTAAGTCTGATTGGCCACTAGGGCTCTTCATCCCTCTACCTAAGCACTGTTTTGCATCCATCAATTGCCTATAGTGGCCACTCCAAGCTCCTCTATTTAAATAGCCCCCTTCACGGCTAAAAAGGAGAGAATCAAAATCCTTGGGAAAATCTGTCAAAATCTCACCAAAGACTCTCCAAGAACTCCTCAACTCAAGCCCACCATTTTCCCCCTTTGGTTCCCCCTTTGAGAGCTAATATTTGAGCTCAGAATTTCAGTTCAAACAAGGACAGATTTCTCCACACCTCAACAACCAACTAAACTCTAATTAACTGTGCCCACACCATCACCAGAGCAGAGAAGTTGATTACCCACTAAAGCCTCATCCCAGACAGCCTCTGACATAAATCTAGACCAACACCTGAAATTGAGCTTGATTGAAATCATAGCTAGACAATTCACCACTA
>NW_018222395.1:5446-11665 GCF_001263595.1 Phalaenopsis equestris
TTTTCTAAATAAAACACATTTTCTATTTAATTAAATCACTAAAAATCATTAAATAATTATAAAATTAAATTAAAAATTTGATTCAAAAAACCATGGTATTTTGCCTAAGTGTTTTCTCTGACCTAAGGAAACTTCTAATACTTTTCTCATCAACCAAAAGCTTTACTTTGATCATTTAAATAAAAAATAAATAAAAATTCTATTTTCTAAGTTAAAATAATTATTTAAATTAAAATATGAAAACCACAATTTTCTCCTCTCATGTTTTAATTACTCTATGGATAGGGTACTGTAAAATCTCTTAAGTCACTTGACTTATGCTTCATGAGTTATGAGGTGAGAAGCCTCAAGGGTAAAGTGGTCATTTTAGGCTTTTGGTCCCTTAATCAAAATTTAGGATTAATCAAATGATAAATGAGCAATTTTGATCCTAATTTAACATGTTTCGATGATTGAAACATAATGGGTAGAAGGTTGAAACCTACTTGCCACCTTTCCATGATAAGAATAAAATTTTAAATTTTCTAATTATCACAACTTTGAAGATCAAAATCAAATGATTCTCAAGTGATGGGCTTAAACTAGGGACAGGAGGTTCCACTTATGATTAGGTCCATAATTAATAAATGACTTGACTTATTTTAATCAGAATCCATATCACCTAAATTAAAATTCTAACATTTGCCAATCTTTCTTAAATTAGATTCATTAAGGGGTTAAGTAGTGATCTAAGCTTGATTTTAAAACTTGTTTTAATGGGATTTAAAAGATAATTAATACCATGAAGCCTAACCTTAGTGATGGGTTATCAAATCCTTAATGATTGAAACTGGGCATCCACCTGCATAAATTTTAAGTGAAATATCAACTGACCAGTTGAGTACCCTGTCCTTGGGATAATTATAGTGCCAAAGTTCACCGAGTAATTGAGTAATTTTAATTTGATTTGGGATGATTAATGGAACAATATGATAAGTTTAAAATGAACTCAAATGGTTCAAGGGATCTTTAAAGTGGTTCTGGGTCATTCCCCAAACACTTTGAAATCTCTTGGATATTTTGAAGGACAAATTGAACTTGCTATATTTTGTTCAAAAACCAACCATTAATATCTTTCGGGAATCAATAAGTCATAGTTTGAAGTCTGTTATATATACCTTCATCTACTCTTGCGATTTATTTAAATTTTTGTAAAATTATATACGTGTTGAAAAAAGCTAATATTTCAGCGAGAATGTCGAAAAGATGACAGGTACGCTTTTACAGTGTTTTTTAACTTCTGCCATTTTACTTTTTGGAATCTACTTTTGCTTTCCGCTAAAACTGTAATTGCTTGGGTGTGTACCTTACTTCACTTGCAAAATAAAAAACAACCTTTTCAAAAATTAGTTAAAATTTTTAAAAGAATAAATAAATTGTTTCAAAGTCAACCATAATCCTTTGAATTTTTACTAAATTTAAAATATCCTTTTGAATTTACTAAAGTCTCTCGGAGGAGGTAACCCATGATTGCTAACGAGATCTCCCCAGTTTAAATGTATTTCACAACTCATTTAAGCTATGTAAATTTAAAAGAAAATAGTGATACCGGAATGAGGGAACTGTGGGATCCTTATTGGTGTAGCTCTAATCAACTTTAACATTCCCCCATTTAATTAACTTTTACCCCCCATAATATTTAAATAACCTTAGGAAATAATTGATTTGACATCAAAACTTGACACATTAGAAAACTTGACCTATAAACTGGATACTTCTCTCAATATTTACAATTTGAAACTTCTAAACTTAAACATGCCATTGTAGGGAGGTTGGAGCTAGCATGGTGTGCAGTACTATCATCTTCAACAATAAAATATGTCTACACCAGCTAAACCATTCCTTAGATGTAACTAACCGATTCGTAAGATTTCAAGGTTGTCTGCCTAGTGCGACATAAACACAATATAAGCCCTAACACGTTTTAGGATTCTGAGGTTGTTGTTCGTCATGACCTAAATCCTCATATCTTCTAGGTTATTTGTCTGATCTTTTCACACTAATGTAAGCCCAATTAATAAAATTGGCAGAATGGAATATGTAAATATTTCTCCTCTAAATTAAAACCAAACCACAGGGTAGATTAGGAAGTCACCAAGGATCTCCTCAGGATTTGTGACATCCCTTAGTTCTTCTTCCCTTAGATTCCAAATATAAAATGTTCCAAATTTGAGTTATTTCCCATTTCACACCTCTTTGTCCGATCTCATTGAAAATTCTTATCGTTTTGACTTCTTCGAAGATAACATTTTCTAATTTTTATCGAGAGTTTTCTTAGGTGACTTCGGTTATCTAAGATGTAATTAACTATAGGGCTTGCCCTTATAGGAAGTTTTTCTGAACCCAGCTTAATATAAACCCTACTTAGTTCTTCGTATTAAATACAGAAACTTGTCTGCAAATAAAATGGTTTCGCAAACCAAACAAATGTCATATATTTCTTAGTTTGTTTGATCGAGCCTCATCCTCAAGACTTGTGTTTATCCTTCGGGATAGATACAAGATTTGAGGTATAGCGCTCTTTCATTTAAACTATGAAAAATATGGGGTTAGTTTGATTTCATATTTTTCTAAACTATAACTTTTCTGGCATGATCTCCATCTACAATCAGGCAGGCTATAGACTCTAAATTGTGGCTTGTGTTGACGTAGTCTAAATTTGCTTCAGTATCATCTTGGATGATCTATTACAAACTATGCTCCAACCACCTTCCTCTGAATACAACTCTAATGGGGTGATTAGCTTGGCTGAAATCTTATTTATAGAACCTCTTACAAACTATTTTAAATATTCTTTCAGAATCCTTATATTTCCCTCTTTGAGATTCCTCTCAATCCAATCCTTGAAACTGAAACATACCTCATTAGTGTGTCCAAGGAGTCTGTGGTATGGAGAATAATGAGGATGATCCTCCTTATGAACCTCTTCTGGTTTCCTCGGCTCTAGCAATCTAAACTCGGGCTTCTTCTTTAAGTTTCTGAACATATTTGGCGCACCTTCATCTTTGAAAGAATACACCCAATTCATCCATTCTACAAATGTTAGACCCTATCTACTTTCTATCTTATACGGTCCTCTCTGATATGACTGCTGTCCAGATTGGCCATACTGCTGAGTCTACTGCTGCTGATGAGACTGATCATGTTGTGACAACTGCTGAGGACCCTTACAAGTATTCTTAGCGTGAATCCTCATCGGCAACTTTCCTTATCAACTGGTGTTACTGTTCCAGGCTTATTTTCAAATATCTTGACTGCTCTATACTTCTCAGACTTTTCCTAGAACACCATATACTTGACTTCCTTTTGCAAGCTACTGGTCTTGCTGAGTAATTTTTTAAACGACTTGGTTGTGAGTCCCTTGAGCATTAAAGTTATTCGTTTTTAAATGTTTTTTAGTAAAATCTCAATAAAATGTTGTTCCTGTAGATGGGGTTCACTCTTCATGATCAATTTTCTTCATATAAAGATATAATGGACTGATCCCGAGTGAAATATAGTTGTGTAAAAATTATATAGTTGACTCTGCTATGCAACGATTCCAAAAGCTTGATGCAATATTTTATGAATTAGAAATTTAAGCAATTAATGTTGGGATTCTATGCAAGTATACATATTTTTATCAAATAATAAAGGACTTTCTATTTAAACCCCAAATCATATGTTTCACAACATATTTTAAAAATTCAATTAGAAAGATTGAAAAGTAAATTAAGTTCGGAGTTGAAAAACAATCATAATTTATTTTTTCTTTTAATATTGGCATATCTCAAAGTAGGGAGATAGATAAAGTAAACTACTCATACTACATGAGAAAGATACAACAAAACACAAATTTCATATATAAAAGAAAGTTCATACAACACTAATAAAATAACAACACTTATCTGAAACTTTTTTCTCAAAGCAAATCCCTTGTAGCCTCTTTTAGGAAATGTAGGAAGAATAAATCTCTCACTTTTCTCCTTCACCAACACTCTTAGATAAGAGTTCACACTTAATCTCACCACAAAACTCTAAATTATAAGAACAATGGACTCTAAATGGTTGTGGAATGAAAAATGGAAGAATGTGTTATGTGTAGAAGGTTGAATTGGGGTGATGATATGTCAGGAAGAGTCACTTTTCAGATCAATTTTGGCCCCAAATAAAGCCTAAAGTCGGTTCTCCAATAGGTACCTCCAAAAACTCTTCAAAATGTGTCCATATTCATCAAATCTTCTAGAAACAGAGGTCGAACCGACATTGGCACCATTGGTGCCAGTGTTCTACAATTTAATTCGTTGCTCTCTGTCAAATGACACCGTTGACGCTTAACAAATTTTCAACTTCTTCATTTTTACTCTAAATTTTATCCTTTTTGCTTCCTTTTTTCTTCAAGTCCGAAAATTCAACAACCTGTAAGAAAACATAAAAATATCTTTCATTAAAGTGCAATATCACAAAAAATGAGTATTAAATATGGGTCTAAAAATGCATATATTTTTGGTCTAAAAATGGTGTATCATCAACCAAGATCTTGTTAGGCTTCTGTCTTTCTGCCATGAGATCTTCTATGGTGTCATGATGTTGCGCTCTGAGAAACCTCTTCACAAAAAAGTGCTCTAACTTGATAAATGACTTTACTGATCCATCAGGCAACTCAACATACCAGTCAAATGCTATCCCTTATAAACTGTTTTTAAATTTGTGGAACAATACCGCTTCATTGCCTCCGACATTACAGCAACTAGCTCTAAAGTGGGCTATATGCTCACGTGGATTTCCAATTTTGTCAAAAGTCTTCAAGTTTGGTGACACAAAACCCTTCAGATAATGCACAACATCAAATTCCTTAGGGTATGGTCTACCCTTTGAATTTGATGCACCACTTTTAGACTAGGCTAATGCCTCCCTCACTTGTTGTTTGACCATCTGCTTATTGTCTTTCTTTGGTGCCAAAATCTGGACTGGATCTTTCTTGTGCAGTTCATCTCCACTGATAGAAACGACCTCCCCTCTATAATCTATAATATGCACAACCTTGGACTGATTGACCTTCGATGAAGCTAATTGATGTGACTTAGACTGTCCGTGCACTGTATCCATGACAATCATGGTGGCGGACATCTCTTCCATACTTTTCTCCATTCATACAATCTGTTCATCTTTTAGATGAATGGCCCTTTACAGGTCATCTGCAACATTCTCCCCACTAGAAAGTGGAGCATCACACGTAGATGTAGCGACCCTAATTTTAATGACACTAACTTCCATGAACTCCTCATTAAGATAATTTGTGAATCTAAAATCTTTATCATCATCAACACATAATCCTTGCTCTTTAGCTAATTTTGTAATTTCAGCTCTGAGCTTCTCTACCTTTTCTTTGATTCCTTTCTCCTGGGACTTAAGATCTGGAGCTCTTTCTTGAATATCTTCCTGTTGTACGATGGACTTTGTAACAACGTCGGTAACAACCTCTGACACATCAGACCTATGTTTCATTCCACAAAATTGCCCTACGGGCTCATCAGAACATACTGGTGCAGCACCCTTGGGTACCCACATTCTCTTCATTGACATCGACGCTTTAAAATTGAGTGTTTCAAAGTAGGCATTGCTGTGTTGATGAGAAGAATGCTCACCACGGTGCCGACCATGTACACCGATAACGGGTCTCTTTACTTTATTTTTCTTCAGGAAGTTTTCATGAATGGTGGTAGGTTATATCCATGGACCCAGACGTGACTTGACCAGTCAACGTCCCTATGGACTTTGGAGTAATGGTGGTAGAGTCTGTGATGATGGTAGTGTTACCAACACAGCTTCTAAAATGGAATTTAACTGGAATATGGGCTGGGGGTACCTCTACTGATCTCTAGTACTGGCAGACATGTCTAATTTCTTTTAAAATTTCTCTTTTCATGCTAGGTGAAATTGTGTAACCCACTCACTTGAAAAACTCTTCAATTGCACATCCCTCCTTGTGAGCTAGTTTTTCAAATACAATATAGAATTTGGTGATTGGAGTGGACTTCTCCCTTTTATTACTATGATACTGTGGCAATGACAGAGCAGTAGAAATTCTATAGATTCTCTCATCACCAGTGGTATCCATCAACGGATGAAACCTACTTCCTCGCAGGAAAGAAGCAACCTCAGGAAATCCAAGTTCCTTTTGATGAGGAATCACATCAA
>NW_018222395.1:12088-15766 GCF_001263595.1 Phalaenopsis equestris
GTTTTCTACGACATGTTGCATTTTATAAAAGGTATATTAAAGACTTTTCTAGAATTGCAAAACCTTTTTACTATCTTTTATAAAAAGATACTAAGTTTGATTTCAAAGTTGATTGTCTTAAAGCTTTTAAATTATTAAAAGAAATGTTAATTTCTGCACCTATCATTATTTCACATGATTGGTAAAAACTGTTTGAATTAATGTTTGATGTAACTGATTACGCTATTGGTGTTGTTTTATGAAAAAAATATGATAAGTTTTTTAAAGTCATATATTATGCTAATAAAAGTCTTAATGAAGCTCAAATTAATTACACAACTAAAAAAGAGTTGTTGGCAATATTATATGCTTTTGATAAATTTAGATCATATTTACTTGGAGCTAAATGTATTATCCATACTGATCATTCTGCTATTAAATATTTTATGTCAAAAAAGGATGGAAAACCAAGATTAATTAGATGGGTCCTTCTTTTGAACGAATTTGATTTTAAGATAGTGGATAGGAAAGCAGCAGATAATCAAATTGTTGATCATCTGTCAAAATATGAACATGTAAAAGAAAACAAAAATGAGGAAAGCCTAAATGAGAATTTTCCTGATGAATAACTCTATGATGTTGCTGAGTGGCATATATTGTGGTATGCAGTATAATTAATTACTTATTTAGTAATATTCTACAATACAAACTAATAAGCCACCAGAAAATGAAATTTATGTATGATGCAATGTTTTACTTTTGGGATTACCCTTATTTATGTAAGAAATGTCATGATTCGCTTATTAGAATATGTGTACCAATAATGATACCCTTGAAATTATACAAAAATTTCATTAATCAAATTTTGAGGGACACTTTGGAATAGATAAGACGATATATAAAATTTTGTACTCTATATTTTATTGGCTGACCTTGTCTAAGGATGTTAATAATTTGTGAAAACTTATGATCAATGTCAAAAAGTAAAAAATAATTCTAAAAGAGATGAAATGCCCATAAACTTCACTTTAGAAGTTGAAATTTTTTATGTGTGGGGTTTAAATTTTATGGGACCATTTGTACCATATTCATAAAAGATTTATATCTTATTGGTTGTGGACTATATGTCTAAATGGATGGAAGTGATAGGCTTGCCTCATTTTGATGCTCTGAGTGTTGCAAAATTAAAAAAAAAAGATTTTTACTAGATTTGGAAAACCAAGAGTGATCATTGCTGATGGAGGAAGTCACTTTAAGAATTTTAGAATGGACACATTACAAAGAAAATATGGAATTAAGCATAGGATTACCACATCTTATTACCCTCAGACTAGGGGATTACTAAAATTATCAAATCATGAAATCACTTTGGAGAAAACTGTGAATTTTAAAAGAACTGATTGGTCTGATAGACTTGATTCTGCTTTATGGGCTTATAGGACTACTTATAAAACTCCCATATTAATGTCTTAATATAGGCTCATATTTGTAAAAGCTTGTCTTTTACCTGTTGAGTTAGAGAATAAAACTTATTGGGTGATAAAAGAATTTAATTATAATTTACGTGATGTTGGAAAAAAAAATTATTACAACTGAATGAGCTCAAAGAAATTATGAATGAATCTTATGAAAATGCTCGAATTTATAAATAAAAGATGAAAATTTTGGATTTAAGATTTTATGAAAGAATTTTAAGCATGGACAAGAAGTTTTATTGTACAATGTATGATTGTAATTATTTCCTGAAAAACTTAAGTCCAGGTGGATGGGGCCATTTATTCTGACAAAAGTTTATTCTTATGGGGCTGTAGAGAATAAAGATCCAAAAACTGGACATATATCTAAAGTAAATGGACAAAGGTTGAAGGCTTACATTGGAGAAAACAAGCCCTATTATAAATAAAATTTAATGTTGCGTTTATCTGAGTAAAAAATTTAGATACATTGGGTTATCAATGTTAAACCAAGTGCTTTGTGGGAGGCAACCCATATTTATCAGAGTTATTTGATTTATGTTTGTTATTGTTGTAATATCGCGACTATCCTTTGATTTTGTAGCATTATTTTAACATTATTTAATGTATTAAACATGATTGGTTATTGAAGAAATTTGAAATTAGGAAAATCAGTGTTCACTTGCATATTGGCGCTTAGGCGCCTACAATTGGCGCCTAAGCGCCAGAGTCCTATGATAATGGCTCCCCGGGGACAGAAACCAATGCAAAGGCGCCACAATTTCAATTTCTAGCCTTGGGAAAACTGCCCCAAAGCTATTTTTCTCCATGTTTTCTCTATAAAAATACCTAGAATTCATCCTTAATCTTCATTCCTTCAAAATTTCAACTAGAGAAGTATGTTTATAAAGGGTTGGAGATCTTACTTGCTTCCATAGAGAATAGAGAGATTGGAGTTGGAAATAAGTTTGTATGTAAATATGCCCAAAATCATTTCCATGGATTCTTAGAGCTGAGTTTTGAAAAGGGGATGAGCAAGTTAGGGAAGATTGAAGAGGATCTTTTCAATCTATACAACAAGTTGTATGAGCTGTATCACTAGTACGAGCACTTGGAATAGCATATGAAACTTCTGTCCAATCACCTGGCTAGTTGTCAAGCTACCCAAGTAGCCATGTATAACAAGAAAAAATGGATTCATGGAAAGTGGGATAAGGTATTTCCTCATGCCCTTGTCCTCTACTGATTTGATCACAGGAATTTGGCATGTGAGAAGGGTGAAGAAAATGAAATCAACAACAATTGATCATTACAATAGGATTCGTTTATTTTTTCTTCATGTTTGCTTGCTTTAGTAAAGGTTGTGTTTTGTGTGCTACTTGTTGTTGATTGTGTGCTAGTTTGATTTTGTTGATTTGCCTAATTGTGTTTGTGTGTGAAATTTTAATGAATGTTATGTTTGTGTACGCCCCCTTGTTAGAATGTTGGAGTTGATTCTGAATTGAAAAATGGAAAATAGATGATGTTAGGAACATAATAAACATGAGGTGAGGTGCTAAAGTAATCATAAATTTTGGTTTGAATGGCTTAGTCTTGTTTTGTTAACTTAAAACCCAAGGAAAGAAAAAATGTCGGGTTTGGCGCCTAAGCGCTAGACAACCCACACAACATGGGGCCTAGGCACCAAAACTCGTGCTTAGGTGTCGGTTCACCTGAACCGGCCAAATCTAAATTTATTTTGCAATTTAAACCAAACTCATGCCATTTTTAAAACCCAAGCTCCTTCTTCTTCCTATTGTTTACAAAAATCATTCTTAGTGTGCTTCATAGAGCTCAAATCTTCAAGTTTATTGGCTCAAAAACACTAAATTTCATGAAAACACCAAATTTCATATTCTAAAGGTTAGATCTACATTTTGGCATAACTATTTTGTGATTTCACCATGAAATTTTCATAAATTGAGTGGAGACTAAAAATATGCAGAAAAATATTTAATTTAGTGGTGAATAATCCATGGATTTATGCTTTGTTAGCTTGAAAAAGCTTGTAGGAAGCCTGTTTTCTTGATATTGAAATTTGTTTGAATTTTTCTTCAAATTTAAATTAGATAGCTCTTAAGACAAAGAGAGGAAGAGGTAAAGAATCACATGACGGTACAAAATTTGTCAGTGTAAATGCACAAATTCATTACAATGAATTTGTCTGTTTGAGAAATTTTATTGCGTAGCAAAGTTTCTATCGACT
>NW_018222396.1:0-1979 GCF_001263595.1 Phalaenopsis equestris
AGGTGGTTAAGGCCCAAAATTATATCTTAGCTCATTTAGCTCAAGAAAAAATGAGCACACATTGGTGGAGTTAGTTTTTGTCAGGATGTGTCCTATCTTAAGATATTTGAAGTCAAAGTGAGGGCCCAATCTTAGGAGAGAGAAAATTTTGGGGGATTTTGAATGAAGCTTTTTAATAAGTTTTGATTGATTAAATTTAATATTTTTAGCTCATATTTATTTTGGTCGGAGTTTGACTTTGATTTCAGTATATTTTGAGTCAATTATTAAGATTATTTTTTATTAATAAAATTATCATCCAAATTATCGCTGTCTTAACAAACTTCAATATGAAGTCTGATTTGGGTACAAGAAGTTCAGTTGAAAAGTTTTGACAATCCAGAAGCACTCATGCAATCTCTTTTATGTAAGCTCATTTTTTATGCATGGAAACCTAAAATAAAGAGTTCTGCATAAAAATGGTGCTCAATCATCATCAAACTGGTTTGCATACTTCTTATAAGTGATAATAAATATATTGTAATTTACATAATGAAATTCTAAGCATTGTATTGATCTATAGAGAACATGATAATTTTGAGGTAAACAATTTTCGTGCATGAAAACTCAAAGTGTAAAGTTATATGTAAAAAATAATTCTTATAATTGCCAAACCCATTTGCATGACTTTATTTATGATAATAAATACATTGTAACTTCTAGAATGAAATTTGAAGATCTACAATGATCTATGGAGAAAATGATAATTTTGGCGTGCATTTTGATTCAAGCTGATCTTTGGTTCAATTTTAGAATTTAGTTAAATTGGTTATATTTGGTTAAGTTTTAGCTTGATTAAAATCAATTTTAGGATTTAGTTAAATTAGAGTTGGTTCAAGTTTTAGTCCAAATGGGGTTGATGTTATATCTTATTTGAGTTCAATTAAGTCTTCTAGTAATACTTGAAGGGAGGTCCTATTTTTCGATGAGATTGGATATAAGTTAAGAAAAAAGGTTAACCAAAAAAATAGGTCAACAATAACTAACACCTAAATATGAACAAAATTAACATTGTAAATTGCATAAAGACACTAACATAAATTTCATCAATGCATAATTGTTATGAAAAATGGGGTTTGATAACCTTAAATCCATTTTTAAATTTTAAAATAAAAAAACAATATCAATGCATAATTGTTATGAAAAATGGGGTTTAGTAACCTTAAATCCATTTTTAAATTTTAAAATAAAAATTCATAGAGCATGCCAAGAAATAAGAATGAGTTAATTAATTTATGCTTTGACAAATAACATTGCAAACAACATATTATAAGCAACATGAAATGATATATATGCAAACACACACACTTATAAATTGCCATAACTATCATACAAATATATCATATTCAATGGGAAGAATATCAAATGTAGGATTTATTCAATCTCAACAATGTTGGATACAAAGTTTTTAAGCATATGATGATTATATACTCATTTTTTGATGAAATTATAAAAAACAATTTTCCCTAAGATAAATCAAATGACCATGGGAACAAAATCCCCAAATCATACCTCCAGAGGTGTATAATTCATTCAATTAACAAAAAATGGGGAAGTGATTAAAAATCATTAAAGGAAATTGAGTCATGGTATCAAAACCATGGTAGCAAAACCCAAACTTAAAGGAAAATGTAGAGCATGGAGTCACTCAAGGAATGGAAAAGAGTGTATGGAATGCCTTCTATCTCTGTATTTTTTTCTAAAATTAGCTTGGCATAAAATTTTACAATGAAATGTGGGAGGCTCTAAGGGAGATAGAGAAAAGAAGAGGAAGACATTTATTATGATTGTGGGGTTACTTTTGGTCTCTATTACCTTTTAACATCCATCTTGTAAGATCAAATAGGATGATATCTCTTCCTTCTGCCTTCTTCAAAGCTCTTCCTCTTTTTTCTCTCATCTTCTCTCAAAAATCCATTACTTATCACTTAGGTTCTTTT
>NW_018222397.1:0-588 GCF_001263595.1 Phalaenopsis equestris
ATACAGGGCTCTAATGGAGTCCCGTTTATCGATCCTATAGGGAAGCGAAGTAAGAGGTCCTTAATCAAATTATAGTCTACTACAATTAATCTTTAGTTAGGAATGTCGATTAAAATGATGTTTTATCTAGCAACTACTCCTAAATGCAAGTGTTAAATGTAAAGATAGTAACTATAACTAAATGCAAATATTAATTCTAAAGATAACCCTTTTTGGATGAATTGGTTTGGAGAATTTTGAGATATTAAAAACTACTATTCTTGTGTAATGAAATCGATAATGTAAAGGAATGAGATGCATTAAAGATTGTATGTGCCAAATAGGAGCAATCCTATTCTTTACCCTTTGGTCCAGGCATAAAAAACCTTGACTAATTCTATGCTTGTTTACTGAATCCATGGCTAGGCTGGGAGGATACAGACTCTCACTTCGGATCTCCCACGTTCCACTTGCCTGAGGGCTAACATCTCCGCTTCAGTACTCAAACAATAGGATTGAATTGGGGATTTTAGTCTGTCACCCTAAAATCTTCAATTCTATGCCCATCAAAGTATATTTCTCTATTTATTTGCATTCAACTCCCATGAA
>NW_018222397.1:618-1030 GCF_001263595.1 Phalaenopsis equestris
ATTAGTATGTCACCCTAAAATCTCTAATTCTACGCCCATCAAAGTATATTTCCCTATTTATTTGCATTCAACTTCCATGAACTTAACCATCTATGAAATCTGAATGTGGTTCTACTTTGTTGAGAATTACACAGCCCTCTCGGGTCTTAATGCGATTACAATGAATTTTAACACTACAAAAGTCCTTTATTGTAATGTAAATAAAGTGCAATTAAAAACAATCACATTTATAGTTAAATCCGCTTCTAACATGCATCAAAAAATCCTAAACATGAATTTTACTCATTACAAAAAAAAGTAAAATGAAAGCAATGGCATAATCTTCTCATGCCATTATTTCTAAACAAGAAGAGAGAGTAAGAGAAGCCCATCACAAAGCACGAAGAAAACACAATGGAAACTTCATTTAACC
>NW_018222397.1:1093-2622 GCF_001263595.1 Phalaenopsis equestris
ATAACACAATACTTAGCTTTTTCCCTTGAAAGAAAGAAGAAAATCTCTCCCACAAAGTCTCCCGCCGATCCATGCAATGTTAGAACATCTCCTTACAAATTCTCTCAAAATCTCCTCTCCAATCTCTCCAAAAGGGTAGAAATCTACATTTCTACTCCTATTCTAAAAATCCTAAACTTTCTCCACACTTTTCCTAACATTCCTCTCAGAAAAAACCCCTTTTTCTAACCTAAATTCGTTCTTTTAAAGTGTAGGGATGAAGTTTGAAGAGTTTCCATAATAATCCTTTCAAAAAGCGTCCAAATACATTTAATTCGACCCATAACTGTCCCGGGCACCGTCGGCGGGCTTGAGGGCACTGTCAGCGAGTTTTTTTGTCATTTTTCGGCCCTCTCTGGTAAATCTCGCCGTCAGCGCCGTTTTTGGCACCGTCGGCGAGCAGACTGTGCAGCTCCACTGTTGCGTTGTGTTCCTAACAGATAGCCCTACAAAATAAGTATGAAGACAACCTTCCTTTAAAGAGTAATCGCTGGCGCTGGATAGGGCGTCGTCGGCGCTGGATAGGGCGTCCTCGACACTGGATCGAGCGTCGTCAGCGCCAGTAGGCAGATTTGTATAACTTGCCTCTTTTCGCTCCAAATTCGTTCCTTTTTGTTTTCTTGATCCAATGACCATAATTCATCACACCTGCAACAAAACATAAAAAATACCCTTCTTTAAAGTGCCAATACCCTTCATTAAAGTGCAATATCATCAAAATTAGTGTAAAATAGGTATGAAATCTCAACATATTTTCCTTTGGTCAAAATCTCCCAAATTTAACTATTACTTGTCCTAAAGTAATTTTAGTACTACATAAAAGTTATGATCTATTGTAGTAAAGTTTTAATTAAAAAATAATATAAGTTTGATTTAAGTAAATACCATAGCGAGATTTTTAGAAAAAATTCAAGTAATTAAATTAACTTTGTAGGTACAAAATTATTTAGTCATAAAGTTTAAGTGTTCTAGTTTTCTGTTCATTTCAAGAATGACTATATGTTATAATATCAAGTCACTCAGAATACGCAAATGATAGGAACTTCATGAGAACACTACTAGTAAAAGATGTTAATCTATAAATATAAGTTCAGGAATGTATTTAGGTTTTCCCTTTAGGTAGATCTAGTGAAGCCAATTTTTGATTAGGCATCTCTTCAAGCTTCTCCTCACTTTTATATTTTTTCTTTCTTTTTTTTTCTCTTTTTCATTTGGATTGCTTTCAATCCTATATATATTTCTCTTCTTTTCATGGTTTGTTGTCAATTCTTTCTTTTTCCTTTTTTAAGTGAGGATTACTATATCTGGATAGCCTTTAATGATTTTGAACATCACCTTTCTTTCACTAAATTTGAAACTCAAAGCATTCCTTTACCTTATAAATATTTCATAGCTTTTACATCATTGAGCCCCAATCTTTTCTTCTCAAATGAATTTCCAAGATTCTTAATACTTCAAAATATAGTTTCCTTTACTTTAAATAGTTAACT
>NW_018222397.1:4155-5523 GCF_001263595.1 Phalaenopsis equestris
TAAGTCGTAACAGACTCGTCAACCTGCTACTACTAGAAATCATATACAAATCTAGTCATGACGAAGAAATTACCTCACAACATTAATCCAATCCACTCTTACACATCAAACACAGATCAAAGTTCAACATCTCACTATTATCTAATCCAACTTAACAATAATCACAATAAATATACAATAAAGATAACAATGGTTTTCCTCCCACGAATTGCTTGGCATAACATCGATAACCCGATGTATCCAATACATTAATAATTTGCCCCGGCATCAGAATCTCATTCATTTTGTTTGTATACCACGGAATAAGCCATTTAATGATTTTGAATAACTCTTTCTTAGGAGATCTTTTACTGATTTCATCATTCAATTCAGGTTCTTGTGATTGAGTTAAATCTGAAGATATAAAACAAATAGGCAGGCTTTAAAATTATATGAGGTAAATTCATTTTAAGGTCATGAGATTTTTCAAAATATGAAATTAAAAGTTTACTATTTTTGGTAACGTCCCATGAGATTGATATTCATGAAGATGTTCTTTAAACAACATTTTAACCTCATCATGAAAGACCATTTCGATCTCATCTATTAACTTACTCTCAAATCATTTTTGGAAATAGTTTTTACTTAGATAATCAATTTCATCCATCCAAAAACAATCATCATCTTTTCTCTCAGCTGGATATTTCATAGCCTTTAAAACATCAAAAGTGGTTTCATGGTCATTAATATTCATAGTTAACTTTCCTTTTTGCACATCTATCATAGCTTGTCCAGCAATAAGAAAAGGTCTACCCAAAATAATGGGATATTCTTTATCTTTCTCCATATCTAATACAATAAATTCCATAAGAAAGATAAATTGATCCACTTGAACAAGCACATCTTCTATAATCCCTTTTGGATAAACGACAGATCGATTAGCTAACAGAAGAGTTATAGTAATGGGAGAAATATCGGCTAAACCTAACCTTTTAAATATAGATAGAGACATCACATTAATGCTCGATCCTAAATCGCATAAAGCTTTTCCACATAATCTTTCTCCAATTGCACAAGGAACTGTTAGGCTACAATGATCTTTAAATTTCTGAGAAAGCTTTTTCTGAAGTATAGCGCTGCACTCCTCACATAGTGCAACTGTCTCATGATCCCCAAACTTACTTTTCTTGTTTAATATCTCCTTCATAGACTTGACATCTGTTTCAAAGCTTCATCAAAAGGAATATTTATTGTTAACTTCTTAAGTACGTCCATGAACTTTGAAAATTTTTTATCCAACTCATGTTGTCTAAGTCTTTGAGGAAATGGAGGTGGTGGTCTTTTCAAACTAATTTTAGTTGGAGATATTAATTTTTCCAGATCCTTAGA
>NW_018222397.1:5825-6134 GCF_001263595.1 Phalaenopsis equestris
GATATGAAGGTCTATATTTTGTGTTCCCCTGATTATTCCAACTCCCATTAGGATTTGCATGATTATTTTTCCATTGTTTGCTTCCACCCCAAGTAGTATGACACTAGTTAAAATTAGGATGGTTCTTCCAACCTGGGCTGTAAAAGTTAGAGTACGAGTTGTTTATGGTATTTAAAGCATCATATAATAAGTTAGAGTCAATCGTATGTCCTAATAAACTTTCCTCACTTATTGGAGTGAGTTGAGGCTGGTTCATTCCAAATTGGTCCAACTTCTTTGATATTGCAACAACTTGAGATGCAAGAATTG
>NW_018222397.1:6150-6393 GCF_001263595.1 Phalaenopsis equestris
CCCCTTGTAGAGGGCCATTTAAATTCGTTTCCAGCCATATTTTCAATTAACGCATAGGCTTCAACAAATTGTTTTGGCATTAATGATCCACCAGTGGCAGCATCAATTATAAACCTAAGGGATTCTACTAACCCATTATAAAAAGTTTTGAATGATTACCAATCAGGCAGTGCATGATGTGGACACTTTCTTAGGAGTTCCTTAAATCTTTCCCAGGCTTTGTATATTGATTCCCCTTCATAC
>NW_018222397.1:6413-7843 GCF_001263595.1 Phalaenopsis equestris
TTTTCTAAGTTTAGTAGTCCTTGAAGGTGGAAAATACTTAGTTAGGAATTTCTGAGTTAACTCCTCCCAATTTTTAATAGAGCCATGTGCTAATGAGTATAACAACATTTTAGCCTTATCTCTTAGTGATAAATGAAAAAGGCTTAGTCTAACAGCATCATCTGACATATCGTTATAAAGAAATATAGCACAAAGTTCTATAAAATTTGATAAGTGTAAATAGGGATCCTCCAAAAAAGTTCCCCCAAACTGATTGTTCTGCACCAGTTAGATAATCTCAAGATTTATTTCAAACGAGTCAGCTTCTACGACAGAGTTTTGTATACTTGAGTGAATTTCATCTGTCGTAGGATTTACGTAATCCCTTAAGAATTTATTGAGGGCACAAACAATGAGAAGAAAGAGTTGCAACTTAGGCTTCAAAGAAAGGTGTAGATGCGGCTAGGTCCATGGATATGTTAGATCCATAAATAGAATAAATGAATAGAATATCTTAATTTGCGCATGTGGATTTTATAAATGCATATGCATAAGCAACTAGTGTGAGCCCATTATAAAATTTACCTTTGATAACTGGTAAGTAAAACATTTTCACGAACACCTTATTTTTTGTAAAAATAATTTTTTTAACACTTTTTCATATAAAAACACTTTTCACACAAAACAGTTTTTACGACACTAAAATTTTCCAAGTCTAAGCCTAATTACTTCAAGTAAAATTCTTCTAAAGTTCTTACGGAAGCTTCCCCGGCAACGGCGCCAAAAACTTGACAACGACTTTATATATGCTTAAAAATACAAGAATTTGATACCGCTGCTAGAAGATTTAAATCCCCGGTAACGGCGCCAAAAATTTGATGCAACTTTTAATATGTAATAATTTATGAACCCAGATTTATGTATTTATAATTATTTTGTAAAGTCACAATTTCAAATGCAAGTATATGTATCGCTCAAGTAATACAGGGCTCTAGTGGAGTCGAGGTAAGAGGTCCTTAGTCAAATTCTAATCAACTACAATTAGTCCTTAGTTTGAAATGTCGATTAAAATGATGTTTTATCTAGCAACTACTTCTAAATGCAATGGTTAAATGTAAAGATAGTAACTATAACTAAATGCAAATATTAATTCTAAAGATAACCCTTTTTGGATGAATTGGTTTGGAGAAGTTTGAGATATTAACAACAACTGTTCTTATGTAATGAATTGGATAATGTAAAGGAATGAGATGCATTAAATATTGTATGTGCTAAATAGGAGCAATCATATTCCTTACACTTTGGTCCAGGTATAAATAATATTGACTAATCCTATGCTTGTTTACTGAATCCGTGGCTAGGCTGGGGGGAGAACGCAACTCACTTTGGAGCTCCCACATTCCCCTCGTCTGAGAGCTAACATCTCCGCTTCAGTACTCAAACAATAGGAC
>NW_018222397.1:7894-9101 GCF_001263595.1 Phalaenopsis equestris
TGCTCATCAAAGTATAATTCCCTATTTATTTGCATTCAAATCCCATGAACTTAACCATCCATGGAATCTGAATGTGGTTCTACTTTATTGAGAATTACACAGCCCTCTCGGGTCTTAATGCAATTACAACGAATTTTAACACTTCAACAGGCCTTTATTGTAATGTAAATAAAGTACAAGTAAAAACCATCACATTTATAATTAAATCCACTTCTAACATGCATAAAAAAATCATAAACCTAAATTCAACTCATTACAAAAGAAAAGTAAAATGAAAACAACGACACAATCTTCTTATACCATTATTTCCAAATAAGAAGAGAGAGTAAGAGAAACACAGAACAAAGCATGAAGAAAACACAATGAAAAACTTCATTTCATCAAAGCAAATCCACTATATAAGTGTTTACAAAATCATAAGATAGTGAATAACACAATACTTAGCTTTTCCCCTTGAAAGAAAGAAGAAAATCTCTCCCACAAAGTCTCCCGCAGGTCTATGCAATGTTAGAACATCTCCTTACAAATTCTCTCAAAATCTCCTCTCGAATCTCTCCAAAAGGGTAGAAATCTACATTTCTACTCCTATTCTAAAAACCTTAATCTTTCTCCACACTTTTCCTAACATTCCTCTCACAAAAAACCTCTTTTTCTAACCTAAATTTGTTCTTTTAAAGCGTAGGGACGAAGTTTGAAGAGTTGTCACAAGAATCCTTTCAAAAAGCGTCCAAATACGTTGAATTTCAGTGCCGTCGGCGAGTTTTTCTGTCATTTTTTGGTCCTCTCGGGTAAATCTTGCCATCGGCGCCGTTTTCGTCGGCGAGCAGACTGCACAGCTCCACCGTTTTGCTCCGTTTGGTTCCGTATTAGCTCCGTTTCGCCCCATTTCAGTTGCGTTGTGTTCCTAACAGATATCCCTACAAAATAAGCATGAATACAACCTTCCTTTAAAGTGTAATCTCATTCAAAAATATGCAATAAGTGTAAAAGAGATTAAGCATCGAAAGACTTATCAAAAGGTGATAGGACAAAATTTCATTTCTTGCTCGTTTTTGCTCCAAATTGTACCGTTTTTGTTTCTTTTTGCTCCAATGACCCTAATTCATCATACATTTAACAAAACATAAAAAATGATCAAAAATTCCCTTCTTTAAAGTGCATTATCATCAAAGTTAGTGTAAAATAGGTATGAAAATCTCAACATATT
>NW_018222398.1:0-3808 GCF_001263595.1 Phalaenopsis equestris
TCATTAGGATGGATAGTCTGAGGAGTAAAAGTGCAGCGCTGATAGTGCTCTAGCGTTTTAGTTATGCTACATTGAAAATTAAGGAGAAAGCATTAGATTTTCAATAAAATAAATGAAAAAAAGGTGTATAAGAATGAATAAGACTTACGTAAAAAGATTAATTACAAAGTAAATAAAATTCAAAGATCATGAAATAATGTAGTATTTGAAAGTACTGTAATGTCTAAAATAGATATTGAACACATCAATACTAAAAAAAGTAAAGTTCACATGAAGATTGAGTGTGATTTTCATAAAAATAAATTATTATTTTGAAGAGAGAATGTAATTATCTTAAATATAAATAAAAATATTGTAAAAAAATATTTTGGATATCAAATTTTATTTTTTAAAATAACTTCATGCTTCTTCAATTTGTTGAAAATAAAAAGTATTTCAATTTATTTTTCATACAATGTGTGATAATGCAAGTTAATGATTTATTTGGACTTTAAGGAGATTTACTGAGACCAAAGTTAATATTAATTCCTATCTACATAAAATAGTTCCATGCATTCCCATTGCATTCTTTTAATTACATGCTAGAAACTACTAAAATCATATCTTCTTATCCCTAAACTTATATCTAAAAACTATTAGCATTCATCTATTACAATGGCATGTTAAACTTTAATTGAAATCACATCAGTCTAATATTTTTCTGAGGGTGTATGCCATTGTTATATAGTAATTTATCTACTATCAAATTTACCACAATTTTTAATTTGAGAAAAAGTAAATAATATGACTTGGGCCATAGCAGATTGATTTATTTCTCTGTCTTTATAGTTGTGGACACCATTCTCCAACCTTCTGTTATTCTTAAGAAAAAAAATCTAAGAGCATCGTTTATTATATTTTACTCTTAAAATATTTTCTATTTTTATTTCTCAATTTTTAATGGCCAAATAACTTTCCTTAAAATAATATATTGTGAGATTCTACAGTCCATAAGAAAAAATATAAATACATGATCCATAGAATGCTCATATTAATTTTCTTAATTCTATATATTATCCATTGTTCAATTTTTTGGTGAATAATAAAATAATTACTCTAATATGACTAATACGTTATCTTTTCCAAGATCCCTTAATCATGATTTCAAGATCCTATTGCATGATATACTACATAAAAAAAATGATTCTTCTTACTAAAAGACTCCTTTTATGATTTGGAATTACCTGGAGGGTATAACAATTTTAATACTATGGCATAAAGGAGTTACTAAAACTTAAGTTATAGCTAACTTGAGTTAAGCCTTCTTATCTTAAATTAGACACAAACTCAAGCTAATTAATACACTTGTTTTGGTTTTGGATATTTGTATTAATCAAAGAATTTAATTAGGTTAATGAGCTCATGTTCATGATCCATGAAATTCGTGAAACAACCAATGACAACTAATTGACAATAAGAGCATCTTGTAGAAAGCATCGAGAGAGTAAATTTTTTCTCTGCTCATCATTTAAAGTATGGATTGCAAGACGGTCATGTAAAGAACTCATTGGAGATAGTATCCAAAGTGAGAAACTTTGGAAGTCAAGGTGAGAGGTTGTTGGAGAAGGCAACATGGTGAGATAATGAGAAAGTCTTGATTGAATATCATTGGAGAAGGCATTGATAGAATCAATGATGTATGAAAGAGAGAAAATTGACAGGCTTGTAAGCTATCTAAAATTCTCATAATTTAACCAAAAGTATGTACAAAGAAAATCTATTCTTGCTGGCTCACAAGTCAAGGGCAAACTCTCATCATCAAGCTTGAACTCTTACTTACATAATTTGAGTTGGTGTTCGAGCCTGTGGTTTAATAAGCTAAACTTCAAAAATCATTATAATGAGTCGAGTTTGAGCCAACTCTACTTTCTTAAACCTCTGCATTTAATTAAAATTATCATTAATTTTTCCTCTTATTATTACTTTGGAAGTTATCCTCCCTCAATTCTTTAACAAACACCCGACTTACTGAAGTTAGTAATCACTAAATACTCTATCATAGATCTTATAGCCTACAACTATTAAAAAAATTAATTTAGTTACTAAGCATTATCAAGTTGATAGTGTAATACACACACGCACACACACACTAACCCTGTCATGTTTTTTAGGCTCAGTTAATGACTTGATCTAAGTTTGATTGGACTTGGATTGAACTAATTATGATATCATTTCGTTCTTCTCATCAAGCCGATCACAATAAGTTTGTTGAAATTAGAGCACTAGATGACTTCTTATCAATATTTGAACATATCTGTCTCAAAAGATTATCTCGAGATCTGTGTCATACCTCAAGATGTGTGCTGGATGATGAGAATTTGTTGATGGTGTATCACAAGGATAATAAATTGTTGTAAAAATTTGATTTCCTTGAAAAAATTTTGGTGGAGATGAAAAAAAAAGTTATTGTACTGTGTTCCCATTCAAAATTTATTAAACTATATATTTTTTAAAATCATTTATGTTATCTTACGTGTTTAAATGGGTGTATAACCAGATTTTAGTCCCTTCTATTTATTTAGTCATTCCAATTTGGCTTGTCATGACACTCTTTTATTTTTTTTATTTTTTTAATCAAAATACATTCTTAAAGTATTTTCTTTAATCCACAATAGAAATATTTATATGTGATGTGAATTCCTCGGATTATTCATTGATAAAAATTAAACTGAAATTTTTGAGCTACAAATAATGGTGATTATCAAACAAAATGACGGCTAAACTTGCCGGCACCTTTAGATGAGACTTCACAACATCAAAAAATTAAGGCTTTTACAAGCCGAGCCATTGATGGCCTGCCAGTCACCTTACTTTCCCAGGAAACGTGGGAAAAAGGACAGAAGATATATCAAATCACTTATAAGGGTTTTTTTGTAGCGCACATCAATTACCAAAACTACTTCTCTTACCAATGGTTGTACCAAAGCTATCACTGACGCCATGGCTGCAGAACATGAATACATACTTGCATGGCCTTTTACTTCCCGTACGTATCTTTTTAATATCTCATTTTTTAAAATAATTTAGGACCCATTTGGGACAGTTTATTTGTTGCGGTAGTTTTTTGAAAATGCATCTTACCTGTTTGAGTAAACTACATTTTGACAGCTTATGCACTTTCAAAATGCGCACATATCTAGATGCAGTGACAGCTTTGTAGTTGCGATCGTAGTTGCGATCTAGCTTTTCAAAAAAAAAAAATAAAATTTGTAATAGCTGCAGTGACAGCTTTGTAGTTGCGATCTACTTTTCAAAAAAAAAATTTAAAATTTGTAATAGCCACTCTAGCTTATTAGCAGATTGTTTTTAATCAGTAAATTATTTTATAAGTTCTTTAATGCTTTCCAAACAAAATTGCTAAGACTGTTAAATAACTATTTAATTGTAATTATTCTGGAACTTGCCTATTTTCTGAATTAAAAAGTTTTCGAATGTTTATGCTCAACAGACATATGAATTGCATGAAACTCTCTACCATTACATGACAGGAAATCCTAGTTTAGCTTCCTTCAGAGTTCATTAGAAGGCTAGATTACAGCTTCTACGTATTATTAAAGTACATTTTCAATTCATGTACTATTACTCAGCGGTAGATTTCAGTGTTTATAGCATTGCTTTCTTTTGCTTCTCATTAAGCATATCCCTAACAACTTACCTGATTTTTGAACGTTTTCAGATACTGCATTCTCTCCAACATTATCCATCATTATTTCTTACGTGAACAGAAGGACGCACCTCCCTCCCCTCTCTCCCCCTCCCTCACTCCCCC